>NW_025938997.1:110997-124222 GCF_000764305.2 Hyalella azteca | reverse complement strand
ACTACAGCTGCTGCAGGACTACAGCTGCTGCAGGACTACAGCTGCTGCAGGACTACAGCTGCTGCAGGACTACAGCTGCAGGATCATCACAACGCAATTAGTTGATGCACAACAATTAATTTTTCGCAGGTTGCACCGCCTGGCCTTCAGGTGCAGACAAACTTACGTCACGCGGCGCCCGACGGGGCACCGATAATTCCAATGAAAATTATTTATACCCTAAAGAAGCAAAACGTACTTATTTTACCGGTACACCCCTTAGCTGGTCCGGAGCACTCCCTGTCCCGATGCCCCCTGTACCGGTACACCCCTGTACTGGTGCATCCCCTCTACCGGTGCTGGGTTCACGTGGTGCATTCTGATCCTTCAGTTCGATGATACTTTTTTGTGGTGCGTTCGTAAACTACGTTTACGCCACACATAATTTTCTGCATCTGTTTGCTCCCTAATCTACTAACACATTCGTATATATGATTGTTACAGAGAAATAAAGTGGTTCACCTAATAGAGGAGTTATTATCGAAGCTTGAGTATTGCATCAATTGAGTTAACCAGCTTTTTTCCAACACTAACCGGCCTAAGTGCCGTATGTTCATATCGCATCAGAAAAGACCTGCGATGCAAATCAATGAGTTATTAACACGCAATGCGAGTTGTAACCTGTACTAAATGCCCATATTTTCATTACTAATACCTGCAATAAGGCTGTAATTATTTCTGAACCATGCACTAATGATTGAGATGTCCCAGGACTGTTAATTCAGCCGATGGTCAAACCGAAAAGTTTGTGGTTCTCCGCCAATCACAAAATTCACGAGAATTTTGCAATTTCCAGCGTTTTAGGAGATAATGCGGGGGCTGGTGGCCATTCCGTGAGCCGAGATGGGACAGGAAATTCCCATTCCAGAGTTCCAGCAAGCGAGGCGCGTTCCCGGAATTGCATCTCGAATTAAAATGCTAACGCGGGAACAGGAGGGCATAGCTTAGGATCGCATATTGGGTCACGGATTTGGTTCTTTTCAATTTATGGGAATTTCGAATTAACTTTATTCGTTATTGTTATTATTCCATATTATTTGTAACGCGATTGGCGTCATACAAACGTTCAATGAGGGAGGAAAATATGAAATAATTTATTCGTGTTCCTAACTTACAAGACCAGAAGATAAGAACATTGAAAGAAGAACTGAGCATTAAGATCCTATGAAAAAGGCAATCTGCTTTCTCGTCACATTGAATTGTAATTTAAAATAGTTATATTACTCGTCTCTTGCTTTTGTAATATGAATAATTTCATACAATTGTATCGTAGTTAAAGATAGTGAAGCAAATTAAACTTTGAGAAAATTTATTGAAACGAGGAGTGAATTGAATTTAAACTTGAAATCTTGAATGTTTGTACTCTTGAAGCCGCTAGACTGATTCATTTCCGAAAATAAAAGCTTAGCGGTAATAAATGGCTGGAAGAGCGTCAAGGGAAGTACAGCGGCAACAGGCAAGTCGAAGCTACGCGTCACCGCCATGGCTACGCACCAGTTTTGCGGTTCAT
The DNA here is from genome assembly GCF_000764305.2 of Hyalella azteca. Classification (NCBI taxonomy): domain Eukaryota; kingdom Metazoa; phylum Arthropoda; class Malacostraca; order Amphipoda; family Hyalellidae; genus Hyalella; species Hyalella azteca. Next base: position 122,673 of record NW_025938997.1, on the reverse strand, counting down.
ACTGAGAAGAATGGGTTAATTTGTAGGAATGGATAATAGTAGACAAGGTAAAAATCATCAAGTAATTTAAAGCAGTAAATTCAAATGAGGTCATAGTAAACTAATTATATTCACCTTTTTTTTATCTTGCCTTTTATCTCTTGTAAATTTATTAACTTTCTGTGAGTTGTTATCACTGAGGCGAGGCAATTAAACGGAACCCTAACAAATTAGGACGACCATCACACGGTGACTTTACAAACTGTGATGAATAATTCGGACCGGCAACATATGGATCTAATTTCCAAACTTTTAATTGGAAAACTCGAGAAAAGATAATAGAATATAAAGAATATTAAATATTATATTTCCGTGACAACATGACGAAATTAATGACATTGTAGTAACAGAACTTAGCGATGTCTTCTACATTGACTCAAGAGAGCAATGTGGAAAAATTTATTACATCTCATACTAATTACGCATAATTTTCTTGAATAAAGTGCAAATTAATTGCACAGACATGATAATAATAATTTTACAAACATAAATGACCATGGGAATCAATTGTGGCTCCACTGAACTAGCCCGTTACTAATTAGTTCAAGTTAATCCCTCATTAAGATAGATCCTAATGAGGCTGCGCTGTGAACAGGCGTGGCGTCTGTCGACGCTAGCGGTAGGAGGGCTGCAGCTGCTGCTTCTGTTGATGTTGTTGGTTCTGTTGATGTTGTTGGTTCTGTTGATGTTGTTGGTTCTGTTGATGTTGTTGCTTCTGTTGATGTTGTTGGTTCTGTTGATGTTGTTGCTTCTGTTGATGTTGTTGGTTCTGTTGATGTTGTTGNTGGTGGAGGGAGGCAGCTGGTGGAGGGAGGCAGCTGGTGGAGGGAGGCAGCTGGTGGAGGGAGGCTCGTCAAAGAAATGAGTTTTATGATCGCGTTTGTGTCGGAAACGGTAATTTAAATTGGGCCTGAGCGAACCTTCTAAGTTAGTTTTCAGCGAGTGATTTAAAAAAGTGAAAACAATAAATAAGATTTTTATTTTCAATATCAAATAATAGAATTTAACGTGAAGCTTCTTTTGAAAATTTAAACGTTTTATGATGGTAGCTCGTTCCATTGCATGACGGTTGATTCCAAATACTTATTTTCGTTCAAAATTATGCTATTTGTAAGTGTACTCTGCCCAATACATTATGCATAGTTATCATCATTGGACGAAACATTGCATCTGAGTATGTAGTAACACATTGTTGTAATGTGCTACATATCTACCAGTTGGTGCACGAATGTTACATTTTTGTGCAATGCCACTAACATTGTTGTTAAGCATGTTTCTAAATTTCATTATGCATTGTAGAATAATATTATATGTTTTATAAATCTAAAATGTTTACTATCACTGATGCGAAATAAAGCGAAGAATTAAAATTAAATGTAGATGAAAGGTAGTAAATTTTAGTAGTAAATAATCTCAAAGTCTTGGCATTCACGCGTTCTCTCGGAGCCTATATACGTAAAGATCAATGTCGTTAGGAACATGTATATATAACGGTGAATATTTTTAACGGTAAATGTCGTTAACGATTAAAATCTTTGATGGTAAATATTTCTAGCAGTAAAAATCGTTAACGGTGAATAGCGTTACCGATAAATATCGCTAAGAGTAAATATCGTTAATGGTAAATATTGTTAACGATAAATATTGTTAACGGTAAATATTGTTAACGGTGAATATCGGTTATGGTAAAAATCGTTAACGGAGAATATTGTTAACGATAAATATCGTTAACGGTAAACATCGTTAACGGTAAACATCGTTAACGGTAAACATCGTTAACGGTAAACATCGTTGACGGTAAACATCGTTAACGGTAAACATCGTTAACGGTAAACATCGTTAACGGTAAATATCATTAGCGGCAAATATTGTTAACGGTGAATATCGTTAACGGTAATATTGTTAACGGTAAATATCGGTAACGGTGAAAATTTTAACGGCAAAAATCGTTAACGGTAATAATAGCAATAATAAATTGTAATCATAGCAAATATTGCTAATAGCAAGTATTGTTGGCATTGCATATTGTTTATGGTTATTATTGAGACAGAACCAACCTACGCAGAATTCGTAAAGCCTAATAATTAATTTTAAATACTCAATTAAGAATAATAATGTTTTTATTCAGTAGATAATACGCTAAAAGACGAAATAGCAGCATATTTGTCCATATGTACCCCTCGGAGAATTAAATTGACGATGTCCAAATACCAATGAACTTTTACCCTCGCGTGGATCATGCTGAGTAAGAAAGTGTGTCACTATTCGGACAATATGACGCACTGCATTTTCTGAGCGGGCGCGCGATCGGAGGAGACGAGTACGCGTAGACTTTTATGAGTCGGCGGGACGAAGACTTCATGCCATTAATTTGTGCACAAGCTAATAATAATAATAATAATTTATTTCGAATTCTTTTCGTAAAATTTCCGTCTCATGTGTAACGATAACTCAAAAATAAATCAATTTAAAATAGATTAATAAGTTCGTCACTTTTTTCAGTAAAAAGGAAATTTAAATGTATTATTTATTTAACTTATTTTGATTTTGTCGGAGGTAACGGCAACAACCCGCGCTTACAGAGCGGATGATGGATCACATAATAAATTAACAATAAATAAAAATCAAATTGTAATAGAAATATAATTGAAAATATTGTTCACATTAAAATTATCACATGGGACACAAGCTGAAAGATTCAAATCGAAAAGCGAATGCTGTGAGGGGGTGAAGGGAGGGGTACAAAGGGGGTATGAAGGGAGGTACAAAGGGGGTATGAAGGGAGGGTGAAAGTTCAGAGGGATGAGGGGGCATGAAAGGGGTCGCTGAAGGTGAGCGGGTGTCATCTTCACTTCACACATTCTACCAGTTGGTGCACGAATGTTACATTTTTGTCCAATGCCACTAACATTGTTTTAAATAATGTTCTTACATTTCATTGTGCCTTGAATAATAATATCTAATATGTTATATAGATCTAAAATGCTTACTATCACTGATGTGAACTAAAGTGAAAAATTAAAACTAATTGAAGATGAGGAGCAGTAAATTTGATAAGTAAATAATCTCAGAGTCTTGGCACTCACCCGTTCTCTCGGGGCCTCCGTAAAGATAGATGTCGTTAGCGACATGTATAGTTAACGGTAAAAATCGTTAGCGGTAAAAATATTTAATGGTAAATATTGCTAACGGTAAAAATCATTAACGGTAAAAATCGTTAGCGGTAAATATCGTTAACGGTAAAAAAAATCGTTAACGGTAAAAATCTTTAACGGTAAATATTGTTAACGGTAAAAATTATTAACGGTAAATATAGTTAACGGTAAAAATCGTTAACGGTAAAAATCTTTAACGGTAAATATTGTTAACGGTAAAGTCTTTAACGATAAATATTGTTAATGGTAAAAATCGTTAACGGTAACAAATCGTTGACGATAAAAATCTTTAACGATAAATATCGTTAACGGTAAATATTGTTAACGGTAAAAATCGTTAACGGTAAAAATCTTTAACGGTAAATATTGTTGACGGTAAAATCGTTAACGGTAAATATCGTTAACGGTAAATATCATTAACGGTAAAAATCCTTGACGGTAAACATCGTTAACGGTAAACATCGATAACGGTGAATATTGTTAACGGTAAAAATCGTTAACAGTAAAAATCGTTAACGGTAAAAATCTTTAACGGTAAATATCGTTAACGGTAAAAATCGTTAACGGTAAATATCGTTAACGGTAAAAATCTTTAACGGTAAATATTGTTGACGATAAAATCTTTAACGATAAATATTGTTAACAGTAAAAATCGTTAACGGTAAAAATCTTTAACAGTGAATATTGTTAACGGTAAAAATCGTTAACGGTAAATATCGTTAACGGTAAAAATCTTTAACGGTAAATATTGCTAACGGTAAAAATCGTTAACGGTAAATATCGTTAACGGTAAATATCGTTAACGGTAAAAATCTTTAACGGTAAATATTGTTAACGGGAAAAACCGTTAACGGAAAACATCGTTAATGGTAAATATTGTAAACGGTAAAAATCGTTAACCGTAAATATCGTTAAAAGTAAATATCCTTAACGGTAAATATTATTAACGGTAAATATCGTTTACGGTTATAATAGCAACAATGAATTGTAATAATAGCAAATATTGCTAAGAGTGAAGCTTGGCAATGTTTATTATGGAGACAGAACCAACCTACACGGACAGAAACCGTAAAACCTAAGAAACCAACATAATGAGATAACATTGATTCGATGAATTTTGAATACTCAATTAATAATAATAATATTTTTATTCAGTAGATAACACAAGCGTTTAATGACGAAATAGCAGCATACTCGTCCATGGTGAATGTGCACTCAGAGAAGTGAGTGGACGATGTCCAAATATCGATGCACTTTTTACCCTAGTGTGGATCATGCAGAGTAAGAAAGTGTGTCACCATTTGAACAATATGATGCACTGCATTTTCTGAGCGGGCGCGCGATCGGAGGAGACGAGTATGCGTAGACTTTTTTGAGGCGGCGGCACGAAGGCCTTCTTGCCACAGCAAGGCTTAATTTTTGCACAAGCTAATAATAATAATAATAATTTATTTCGAGTCCTTTTCGTTAGATTTCCATCTCATGTATAACCTGTCTCTTATACACATCTAGATGTGTATAAGAGACAGTATCACAGTTGTAGCTGTTTTTCGTTGATACTGTTCCTGCTGNCTTTTAATACTTTTACACTTTTTACGAATGAAATTCCAGTCATAATAAAAGCATCAAAGCACTGCAAATTAATTATGCTTAGCGACAAGCAATTGTTCATGCATAAACATCCGGTGTAGAGATACATGCGTTAGATAATCATTATAAGAACACGACAACACGACGAGAAGCGGGCAATGAGTGTAGCCTTGAGTTGGCGTGGGAATGCGGGCCGCCGACACGCCGCGTGAGAAAACTGTGGCGAGCGTGAGAAGCTGTAGCGGCGGCGGCTGTGTGGCGGTGTAAGTCTGTGGTGGGTGGCAGAATTGCTAAAAATATTTCCAATTGTGTTGCAAATATCAACATACGTGCTGGAAATACCGGCCACGATGTGCAGCTAATACTGACCAATGTGCTGCAAGTACCCGGTATAATGTTGCAATAACGGCCACGGAGCCGCACATATAGACCGATGGATTACAGACACCTATCAATGTGATACAAATAACGGCCATGGAGCTGAAAATAGCGACCAATTTGCTACAAATACCAACCAATTTGCTGCAAATTCCAGCTACGGAGCTGCATATTTAGACCAATCTTCTTAAAATACCAACTAACTATAGAAGCGCCATAATAATGCGGTGCCGCGGTTGACACAAGAACTAATAATAATCTGTAGCACTTGCGTGTGAAGTCCCGGCGATCTGAGCCAGCCTCGTTTCTTTAATTCTGGGTCCAGTGTCTGAGCGCTCAGAATTTTCCCCGTTTTCAGCCGCCAGAATGTGCTCCTTGTCTCAGTCAGAATGTGGTCCTTGTCTCAGTCAGAATGTGGTCCTTTTCTCAGTCAGAATGTGGTCCTTTTCTCAGTCAGAATGTGGTCCTTGTCTCAGTCAGAATTTGCCCTGTTTTCAGCCGCCAGAATGTGGTCCTTGTCTCAGTCAGAATGTGATCCTTTTCTCAGTCAGAATGTGGTCCTTTTCTCAGTCAGAATGTGGTCCGTTTCTCAGTCAGAATTTGGCTCAAGTCCCTGTCAGCATGAGCCTACGCCTCAGTCATAATATATCACGTCTCAGTGAGACTGTATCAGGTCTCAGTGAGACTGTATTATATTTCAGTGAGATTATGTCGTGTCTCAGTGAGACTGTATCGTGTCTCAGCAGAGTCGAGCGTGGCCACAAGATTCGTCTCACGCCTCCCGTGTATGAGACTCTCTATCTTACTTAATTGTGTCGGGCTCAGTGTTGGGTCCTTATAATAAATTAGATGAAGAAATTAAAGGAAATTACAATCGCCACGCCTTCAATTGGCCAGCGACCGTCTAGTATATCTGCTCGTTATAATGACAGGCTATGTTAGGAAATTATATATATTCTTTCATATATTAAAAACTGTTTCATATATTAAATTAATATTTCATATATTCATATTAATATTATTATATTAAACTCTTTCATATATTAAAAAATTTTCATTAAATGATGAATTCATTGTGGAAGAAAAAAATTAAAATAAACTTTTTCCATGTGATATTGTGCTTGAAAACAATCACACAAATGTGTAGAAAATGAGGACACACGTACCCCAGCCCCGTGACTGCAAGGTTAAAGGTTAAGCTCTGACCGCGGATGAACTTGAACTTGCGGTTAATGCTCGCACAGCTGTAGCTAACTTCGTAAGCACCTTACGTATAAATAATGTTTATTAAACGTTGGTTTAGCGTTAAAATAACGTTATTTTCACAGTGAAATAACGTTGCTTTCATGTTGAAATATTGCTGTTTTTACGCTGAACTAACGTTATTTTCACGTTGAAATAACGTTATTTTAATGTTGTTTCAATTATTTTAGTAGCATCATTTAGTTTTGATCATTACATTACGAAGGCATTTGCTTCAAATAAAGAGACACTCGATTAAGAAACTGATGTAATTTTTGTGTGGTTTTCACATTCAAAAGAAAACGGTAGCAAACATTATCATTATAGAATGATATTAAACTATTATTAGAAAAATGTTTATGTTGCTATTGTTGCTATTACAGTCACATAGGCGGACGCCTGTTCACCACGTATATATATTACGGTATTATTATTGGTACCAAAGGCAGGAGTCGTGTGTAGGCCGTGGCATCTTAGGACCAAAGGAGGTATGCGGTCAGTAAAGGTGCTCCCAGAGTGTCACGCTGCACACGACTTGCGACCGAGATTTGGGTGAGATCGAGGCGCGGCTTAGACCCAAATTAATGAGAGTGTTGAGTGTAGCATGTTGAGTGTAGCATGTAGCGTGTAATTTGCAGCATGCGGTGTTTAGCGTGTTGATTGGAGCACGCAACGTGTAACTTGCAGCATACAGCGCGTAGCATGTAGATTGTAGAATGTAACGTGTACCTTACAGCATACATCGTGTAAATTATAGTAGGTATGTAACGTGTAACTTACAGCATGCAGCGTGTATCAGACAGCGTATAGCATGCAGCATGAATCAGGCAGCGTATAGCGTGTAGCATGTACATATAGCGTGTACCATGCCTATAAGTGCTGCACATTAGAGGCAGCGTTGACCAGCTCACGGTAAACTGAGCCCCCGGTCGCGGCAGGCAGCGGGCAGCGTCACAGGTAACGAAGTCGTGACACGGCAACCCGACGGCCGCTGTCCCAATACCTGGCATTCCCCACCAGATAGTGGCGCGCCTCTCAACCTGCCTCATACTGTGGCCTCAGCCTCATCAGCCTCACAGTGGCGGGCCTCTCAACCTGCCTCATACGGTGGCCTCAGCCTCACCAGNTCAACCTGCCTCATACTGTGGCCTCAGCCTCACAGTGACGTGCCTCTCAACCTGCCTCATATTGTGGCCTCAGCCTCACAGTGACGCGCCTCTCAACCTGCCTCATACTGTGGCCTCAGCCTCACCATGCCTCACAGTGGCTCGCCAGTAGACTTCTAATTTCCCTTGCACCTATCACCACCTTCTAATTTTTTCCTCGCATTCAATTCCTTTCAACCTCCATGGCGTTAGACTCAATTTCTCGGAACATATATAAAATTTCGAAGCGAATGCAAATAAATGGCCGACTGAAGCCTGACCATCTGATGCTCTGTTACTCTATTACCAGTTATCAGTTACCTTGAACTTATTCATACCACAACTCTTTCAGGTGTCCAGCATTGCTACACTGATAATATCATCGACAAATTCTTCGTCGCCATGCTAATTCCATCGACATGCTAATATAATAACCATCAACAAACTCTGAATCGCCATGCTAATACCATCGACAAATTCTGAATCGCCATACTAATTCCATAGACATGCTGATACTACCATCGACAAATTTTGCATCGCTATACTAAAAATACTATCGACAAATTCTGCATCGCCATACTAATACCATCGAAAAATTCTGCATCGCCATACTAATACCATCGAAAAATTCTGCATCGCCATACTAATACCATCGCTATGCTAATAATACCATCGACAAATTCATTGCCTAGTCCCCGGGAAGCCTGCACGTCGGCCTTGAACTTCTGATTAGTAACGAGCATGTGAAGCTATTCCTTCTCATAGACCTGCGTGAGAAGCCCATGTTCAGTACAGGTAGAGACAAGTCTAACCATGGTTGAATTAATACAATTAATTCAACTATGAGTGTAACCGTCAACGACAACGTGGCTACTTTAACGTGCCGCACTTTATTTTACACCAATTTATGTATGGAACAATTTATTGTATCATGTAGAAACTCAAGTAGCTTCTTTTGCACGGTAGTATGAATAGGAGCGGCAAATTTAGGCTTAAATTTAGGTAGAATAATCACAACTAATCTTCCGTGTGTGTGTGTGCATGTGCAAAGTCTTCAAAATTGTTCTAAATTTATTTCAGTAATCAAGTTTGAAGTTATTTTCTTTCAACATAGTTGGTATAGCTTTGAAAAAATTGTTATATTATACAAGTTCAATTGAAGTCCAGAGTGTGCGTTTTATTTTCAATTTTCTTGTTCGTTTTCACAGCGACTCAAACGAGGTTTCTTGCTGGAGTTGGTCGATTGAGACGCAGGTTTTCAAAATATATTTTAATTTATTAGTGAACGTAGCAACGACATAATTATCAGCGAAGGAACTGTTAAGAATTATCAAGTAAAAATTATTAATCCGGACGTAAATTTTTTACCGCAGTAAGGATTTCGCTCAATTTGGCCGGTGAGAAATTCTGTCGGTGTAGTCAGGATACGACTAGTGAGCCTAAATTTACGAGTTCGCTCTTCGCCCGTACTGCTGCGACGGTTGGTGACACAGCTCTATACTTGCTTGCAAACGAATCATCTGGTAAAATGGACAGCAAAATGGATGGTAAAATGGAGCCTTCTCGAGGTACCGAGACCCAAAAAACGAATCAGGAGGGCAACAATGCGAACAAATTCATCGACCTGCATGAGACGAAGAGCCTGTACATGCAAACCTACAAATGGCCGGAAGGTGTACCTCCGGATCACGAACTGATGGCAGGCGCAAGGAATCAGCCCAACAGCCGGAGCAAGAGTGTCGAGGAATCATCAAACAAAAACCAAAGTTCAAATTTATTCCGTAGGTTTGGCAAACCGAGGAAAGGAGATTGTGGCCAGTATCGTGAATGTGAACACGGAAGTGATGCTCGAACGGAAGACGACCGCAAACGCAGTGAAGAAGGCCGCGGGAGGCCGCGTTTTCTAAAGCAGTCAAAACACAACAAAAAACTCCCTCCCGGAACGTCCAAGTCCAGTGCGAGCTCGGAAAATTGCTGCATCATGTGATCAATCAACATTAAGTGAGGGGAGGTGAAGTGAAGGCATATCGCGCAGCGTTCAACATGTTATAATCTTTGATCATTCTACCAGCAGCCGTCAATTAGTTCTTTTACGTCGACAGTATAAAATGGATCGGAAATGTTTAAAGTTGTCTTCAAAGTTTCTTTCATAGAGCAAACATGGATTCTTATTAATGGATATGAGAAAATGAGTGAGTTTAAATGAAATTTGCTAAATTTTCGACATCGCACAGCAATGTTACGATCGTGACTCAAGTGTACGGACCTATCACCGGCGGCGACGAACCTGCGTTGAACTACGACTTATTTTCTATTTTTACTAAACATATTCTCATTTTTGTTGTTATGTGCGCAACGTAATTCAGTAGCTCAGTAATCGCTCCTGGTGATGATTTTAAATTTTGAAAGTTGTAAAATGTATCTATAGAAATGCTTAATAATTTTGAATCGTTTATTAATACCTGTGTTTTTCGTTTCAAATCTAATCAATAACCGATAGGAGTTTAGTAATGCGAGATAAAAAAAATATATTACGTGGTAAGAGCTTACCATGGATGTGGATGCAGAGTGCATGGAATATTCAGAAATTTACTTCGTTAATAAACTTTATTAAACTTCAAGTAGTGTTTAGATGTCTAGAATAAAATTAATGTGAGACGGAAACACGGAATGCTTTTGTATTAAATAGATTAATGAGTAGATATGCTGTCTCTAAATCTCGTAATATAGCCTAAAATAGAACTCCAGGTCCTGCACGGCGTATAAGTTGGGAGATTAGATTTGCTGTGCAATCACGGAAATAAATGTTTTGGCTACTGTATGTAAAATAAACATTTTGTGTTGAGTTGTGTGCTTATTTTTTAGAGTTTCATTAACCCTAATGTGGTCTTAGATTTAAAGATAATGACTTATTATCATTTATTTAAAACTCATGGTGGAATTATCTTGCAATTTCCATTTGCACGCAATATTTTATTTCTGCTACACGCATGAACTATTAAAGTAAAAAATATATATTATATAAAAAAATCAATTTGGCCTCTAAACTGGTTAAGTTATTTCTTAACTGATGCTGCAAAGCTGATTTTTTCTTACGTAACAGCTGATTTTTTTCGTGTCATTAAAATAAAAATTGAACAATGGCCTGAAAAATACTGACAGTTATTTGCAACTGATCACGAACGTAAATAGGTTGTCTGTTCGATCTTGTTGGCTGAGCCAGCCACGTATCTCAGCTGTTGTCGGACACGTGTCACGAATAATTACTGCCACAACTAACGTGACATTCGTGCAGTTACTGCCTTAACAAACGTGACATTCGTGCAGTTACTGCTGCAACTAACGTGACATTCGTGCAGTTACTGCCACAACTAACGTGACATTCGTGCAGTTACTGCCACAGCTGCTCTCTGCTGCTGCAGTGTTAGCTGCCGCCGCTCACAAGGCAGCGTCAAGACCGCGCTGACGTGAACCAAATTAAGCCTAATTAAATGAAAACAAAATTCATTTTGATATTCGGAGGAACAATAAATGAAACGAGTTTCGTTCCAAGTTTTCCAATGATTTTTTACATATCTGTTTAAAAAAAATAATTATCTGTGAATGACACAGTCACTTCATCATTTTCAAACAAGTGATTCAAGTCGTTGTATATCCAGGAGAACGTACACAACAAATACACACCTTTCAGTTAATTATATAAATAAATTCAATAAAAGGTAAGGATAAAAGTCAGCACCTGACTGTCATACAAACGCTTTAAAAATTATGTTTTTGAGGGATATTTTTTACTATCCCCTTACAACTTTTTTCCCAATGGGCCGTTTTTCCATTGGTTGGGCTGGCAAATACGCAGCAGAGATGCGCGCAGCAGAGATACGTGCAGCAGAGATGCGCGCAGCAGAGATGCGCGCAGCAGAGATACGTGCAGCAGAGATGCGCGCAGCAGAGATGCACGCAGCAGAGATGCGCGCAGCAGAGATGCGCAACATGGTTTGCGTAGAGATGAAGTCACAGCGCCGAGGCGTGGGAAAATTCTCAGTTCCGGTCGGTCGGGCAGTTGCTGGGAACCTGGGAATTCCTGCCTCGGCAGGTGGAGGGGGAGGGTGGAGCACGCCAGCGGGGGG
>NW_025938997.1:77406-110309 GCF_000764305.2 Hyalella azteca | reverse complement strand
GTATGTGTGTATGTGCGTGCCAGCATACAGCAGTTCAGGGAGTATGTGTGTATGTGTGTGCCAGCATACAGTAGTTCAGGGAGTATGTGTGTATGTGTGTGCCAGCATACAGCAGTTCATGGAATATGTGTGTATGTGTGAGTGGAGGGGGGGGCAGTTAGCTCCACGGGGGGTGCCGCGTCTCACGACTCCCTCGCTCACGTCACGAATATTTTTGGCGCTCACAGCATCGCCGCCGAGGTTACCTGCTGAGCAAAATTTCTTACCTGATGTTGTACGTCGCAGAGTTCATAATTTGCTGTGGCAGGCTTGCTGATAATCAATGCATTTTAACCTACGTTGTAAGCTGAATAAGTTTAATGTGGTGCCAGAGGTCTATTGTTCGACCCTTTAAGATGACATAGGAAATTCAGTCATGATTATTATGTTCGTTGCAAGTCTTCAAGAGATATTTTCATTGATGCTGTGTTACAAATAATGCTTTCTCCTGGGAACCAAAAATAGGAGAGTAAAGTTGTGTTTTTTCTCTGTAAACGAACAAGGTAACATTTTATTTCAAACCCAAATATTAAAATTGAATTGTTATATTAGCTTTAGCGTCAAAGCGGATAAATGCGATCTTAAATTTCCCAGCAAACACTACCCAGGAAAGTGTAACTTAACAGAAATGTTTCTAGAACTGAAATATATGCAAAAATTTCACGTTTAGGCTGACCTCGTCCTTGAGGCCAGCGTCCAGGAGCCACGGTCAGTATTATGTGATTTTCGGAGCCTAAGCTCACAATGGAAGTCTGTGTGTCATCTCTTCAATAAATTCAATATATTATGATGAAATATTCTGACATGCATAAATATTCTTCTGTTCTTCTGAAATATTCTTCTGTTCCCCCACTTCATCGAGCCCAAGGCATCGTTTCGTATTTTTGGCGAACACAATGTTTGGGTGAACACGTCGTTTGGGGGAACACGTCGTTTGGGAGAACACGTCGTTTAGGAGAACACGTCGTTTGGGTGAACACGTCGTTTGGGTGAACACGTCGTTTGGGTGAACACGTCGTTTGGGTGAACACGTCGTTTGGGTGAACACGTCGTTTGGGTGAACACGTCGTTTGGGTGAACACGTCGTTTGGGTGAACACAATGTTTGGGTGAACACGTCGTTTGGGTGAACACGTCTTTTAGGTGAACACGTCGTTTGGGTGAACAGTGAACATATTATTAGCCAGGACTGGCGAGTGAGCGCAAGCAGCCAAGCGAGGCGGTAGGCATCGGATCAACTGAGATCCTTAACAGGTCCTGGGAATTTCCCACGGATTTTTCTGGTACTGACATTCTGGTAAAAACTTGAAAAAGAATAATTTATATTTCGGAACAAACTTGACGCGACTCTGCAGATTCTATTTTTCTGGCGCATGCTGTTGTACTTGAAATGGGTTTCACTCAATGCGAGTCATTTTTTTGCCTGTAAACTCTAGTTTCAAGTTAATTTTAGTAAATTTAATTTAGTCAGTGAATTAAATTCAGGGGATTAAATTAATTTAGTTTAAAAAATCAAATTTAAATTTAATTCATCAAAATTAATTCAGTGAATTAAATTTAGCGAGTCATTCCTCATTTCAGAGATAACTCATTTAAAGCCAATTTTTTATCTCATATATAAATAAGTCAGAAGAGAAACGTTTATTTTACAATTTTAAAACATCACCATAGCAGCTTCAGCATCTTTCTGTCCTATAGGCATGTGAGAACCCAGGCAGCTTCCCACATCGCTGCCACAGCCGTTTGAATTTTAACCGCTGAGTCACTGCCACATTCTTCCAGATGGCGGCCCTCTGTAGCGTCCTAACGACAAACCCCGTCCTGCTTCTTTACAAGTCAGGCGAGATTAGAATATTCATTTCAGTTATATTACTTAAGAAGTCTACTAGCACAATTGTTGAACAAATCACGTCCTGCTCCCTTACAAGTCAGGCGAGATTAGAATATTCATCGTAGTTATATTCGTAAATAAAGGCGTGAATATAGCGCCTCTTTTCCATAAATGATAAAATGCGCTAAAAATCTACTAGTTCAATTGTTGAACTCCAATTTACATGGATAAGTGCAGTAGAATCTTCAAATGGATTTGGTTTCAACGTAAGGTGGCGAAATCTCCCTTGCTTGGTTTCAAATCAGGGATTTATAAAAATTTCAAGTTATTTATATAAAGAAGTAAAAGTGATAGAAGTGATAGTATAAACGGCAGTAGAAAAAAAGTAGAGGAGCATGTTCAGGAGAAGTAGAATGGCTTAAAGTAAATATGCAAGTGTTGTATTGAGAACAATATTACAAAGTTCAACGTCCGAGGTCATCTAGATTATTCCTAGTCTTGCTAGTGGAAGAGTGCCTCACCAACTACTTTACCCTAAACCAAGGAGGCAAAAAAGTGTTTGCTCAACATCTCACTCACACACACACATTTTATGTGGCCAACATGAGCCGAGTGTCAAGTGTATGGGTCGCCCTACACACCCCTGGTAACCTGGATACTGTTACCATCCCACACCCCGCTCGGGGTTTGCAACAGCCGCCAAGTGAACTGAGATGGGCAGAACAAAACTCGAGGTCATTCTCATGGTTTGTTAGGAACTTGAATAGATTAATATTAGAGAACAATGAAAATTAGAGTTAAAAAATTTTACAGCAAGAATCCAGAAAATTGTTAAGCAAATTTTCGAAAGTTATCGTAAAGTTTGTGAACTGATTAATATTGACCAAAAAATTGGACGTCTGAAGGATCATATTAAATTTAATTACTTACCGCGCAAACAGGCTGCTAAACCTTACATTACAGTGAAATTATCTAATGAAAAAGTAAAGATTATGTGTTAAATTAAGATGCAAAAACATTTGATTAACATTATTTTATGGATAGCCGACAGATAGCCGCCTTAGAGCAATAGCAAGACTTGAGCTGCACTTTACTTGCTTGCAAGTGCTAACGAACGAGAAAAAAGTAATTTCGTTGATGCCTCAGGAAGCAATAATCATTCCGCATGCAGGCACGAGCTTCTGCTGACAACACAATTGCGCTCTCGTAAACACAAGTCGAGGAGGAAAATGTGTTCCACTTCATTGAGTTATGAAGATTGCAATCAAAGCCTGCAAATCAAAGCCTGCAAATCAAGCCTGCAAAGCCTCACAAAAAAAATACAAATAACGTATCAGTAAAATTGTAAATCTGAAAGCATGTTTTTACTGTAATCGTTCCGATCTTACAAGTAATAATTGTAAAAATTTTCGTTACAGCATTATTTTAGAAAATTGTCTTATTTTATAACTTTTAGTGTAATTAGAATCTGCATAGCTTCTATACACAGCAACAGTCAGTTTCTTGAAGTCAAGAGGTACAGGAATTACCAATGATATATAGCGTTGCTAAGCGTATTATTAAACATGCAACCAGTCTTATTGCGTCTTAGGAGCAAATTACTTTCAGGCACGAACATCCCTAACCGTCAAACCTAACCTCTAAGCTAGTCTTCGAGCTTAATCGAACTTTACGTGTTTACAAATGACGCTACGACTATATTAGTGACAGCAATTGATGAATCTCATGAACAAATTGACAATACCATTTTTTATAGATAGGACTAGTATCCTACTTGCGTTAATTGGGTGTTGCAATCCATCCTGACAAATGACGATGAAACAACGTTTAATGAACATTATTTCAACGTCATATGCCTGGTGGTATAGATTACATTTGAGTACAGGCATCAGCAGCTGAGTGCACGGCTGAGGTTTGTAGGAGGCGAGCTGCAGTAGAGCGTGAGTCACAACAAACACAGCGAGACTAAACAAACAGTGTTCGGGGGCAACAGGTGCAACTATCATAAACCTTCACCGTCTAAAAGCTATCTATTTATTGTTTATTTTTGATCAAAATTTCCAAATTTAAATTTTTTATAATCTCTCAGATGAAAAATGAAATCTCTTAGAAGATGAAAAATGTCGTTTTGGAGTCTAACGACAAGCGGGACGCGACATGCCAGTTTCCAAGTACTGTATACTCCTGTTATAGTCCTGTATGTGAGGCCCGCCACCACCGGCCCAGTGAGGCCCGCCACACACCGGCCCAGTGAGGCCCGCCACCCACTGGCCCAGTGAGGCCCGCTACCCACCGGCGCAGTGAGGCCCGCCACCCACTGGCCCAGTGAGGCCCGCCACCCACCGGCCCAGTGAGGCCCGCCAAGCTGTGCCCTCGTCTGCTGTGCCCTCGTCTGCTGTGCCCTCGTCTGCTGTACCCTCGTCTGCTGTGCCCTCGTCTGCTGTGCCCTCGTCTGCTGTACCCTCGTCTGCTGCGCCTTCGTCTGCTGTACCCTCGTCTGCTGATACTGAACAATATTTGACATTCAAGATAAGAACATTTTAGTTTGTATAATTTTAAATTTGTATAAAATCTTGGAGTCACAGAGCCGGTAAAATAAATGCAACGAAATTTTTTTTTCTACAACTCGTGCTTAAAACCTTATACCCAAATTTTTTATATTTATACAAGTTCAAGTAACACAAGAAAATTATTTCAACCTCATCTGGTGGCCAGCATTGTTCTCAGCCGAAGTAACCAGGACGCAAAAGGTTCTCGTGGCCTAAGGCAGTAAATGAAAATTTTAAATATTTTATGCAAATACGGGAGTTAAAGGTAGCGCACAATGCATGCTCTGCGCCTGCGTAATGAGAGACCCATTGCATGGAGCCGCAGGCAGCAGCCATATTGGCGCGGTCTTCCGAGGCAGCAACGGTCCACAAATTGCGCTCTAAACGCCACTCTTTGCCAGCACTCTTACTATTAGCCACAATTGCCGTGGCCAGCGCCACTCTCGCTAACACTCTTACTATTAGCCACAATTGCCGTGGCCAACGCCACTCTCGCCAACACTCTTACTATTAGCCACAATTGCTGTGGCACGGCACTGCCTCCGCAACTTGTTCATCTGATGTTTAGTACACAAATACCTTATTTGCGATAAATCCTTCATCAGGATTTATGACATTCAACCGATTTAGAGCCACTAATCCTTATTCTGTTAGCTTAACGGATTAAAAGACAAAGCTAAGAATATCAAAATTATTTTTCGTGGTATTAAGCGAGGACGCCATCGTAGATAGAAAGAATAAATATTGTGAAACATTTCCTGGAGGTCAGCGGCTTGGCTAAACGTTCCTGGGCAACCATGTGAGTGTAGGAACTGAAAAAGTATGCCCTTTTTTCATACACTATAAGAGATTCGAATAAAGTTTCATGCACAGTTCTTTAGCGTCCAGCTGTACATACGTATGTGTCACCTTTCAAAACGACATTTTTTGGATATGTATGAAGCTTAATCGTCCAAAATGACAAATTTTTCGCTTATAATTTTCATGTGGACATTTATGCCACCATTCTGCTGATGCTGCCACTACATCATCAGTGCACGCATTTGATTGCTGTTTTGATTTGATTGCTGTTTTGATTTGATTGCTGTTTTGATTTGATTGCTGTTTTGATTTGATTGCTGTTTTGATTTGATTGCTGTTTTGATTGCTAGCACTGCACGCATATGATTGCTGCACGACGGCCGTGGCACGTGTCACGGAACATTTGCACAGACGTAACAGTTGCAGCAGCATCAGTTTCAGTCGTTACTTCTGTAAATTGGCTGCTAGATGTTGACTTTGTTAACAAAGTGTATGAGAGCGCACAAGTGCAAGCAAAGTCAACCCGAGGTGTCTAAATTGGCTATTAGATACCTTACATCTTTTTTTGGCGTATAATTATACATTAATGGTTTAATTCAGTTAATAATTAGGTAGACTTGCAAAGTACACGCGTTGAACCATACAGCCTTAGGCCAGATCCTGAATTTTAACTATTATTTTCTATGTTATAATTGTTCTAGAATTCAGACATGCCTGCCTAAATGTAAACCTCTCATTGATTCTGTAGAGTTCCCTTCCAATTCATCCCTAAATTATCAATTGTGATTTTGTAGAATGGACCATATCCTGACACGGATCTCTAAGCACTCGTATATCAAAGGCATGAAGATGACAGAAGATATTCTATCTCATAGGCAGCCTGTCGGGCTAATCATACCGACGGTGTTCACTTGCCAAAACTGACTAGTAATTAGGACCACAATTATCTGTTCTCCTATACAAGAAGAAGAAAATGCCGTGTACTTAAACAGACACGGAGGCGCGGATACAAATATTGCACGTGTGGTTGATCTAAAACAAACACAGAGTTTGTGTTTGCCATTGGCCTGACTTTCTTTCCAAATGTTTACTCGTGCTCCCGGTTACAGACGTGCTTGGTGGCTCCACTTGCTGCGTTTCGCGTGCTTCCTTCAAGCATTTCTCTGCAGATATTGAAGGCTTTTTGACATCGCTGGTCACGTGTAGGCGCTTGCGACACAGATTTACCGACAACTTTGCTTGCTCAAGTCTAAACAGCTCATGTAAGGTCGCTCTGCTCTGATCCCGAATGACATCCTGAGTACCATGCATGGTTGAACTAATATACTTAGTACGATTATTTGCACCAAATTCGAACAATAATTCTTTTATGAAAGGAGTTGTGGAAGTTGATCTCTTGCTAAAGTGGTTTCCGTAGGAGTTTATTTTTGTAGGATTATTCGCTGAAAAAAAAAAATAATTTCCCTCGTATTGCAGCGGCACTTTGATTAATAGTAACGATCTTCCGCAATTTAAACGTAATCGTCAAAATTACCACACATAGTTAAAATTTTATCTTTCTGAACACATCTTCACACACATCAAATATTTGAGGCATGGCAGTATAAATGAACACTCAGAAGAATGTGGTAATATGGATTTGAACACGTGCGATTAAACAATTATTTTGACTACAAACCGGGATGTCTAACTAAGAATATTAGGCACTGTTAAAATTATTCCTGTCTTCCATTATTGACTAGTAGATTCAGAATAGTAGATCGAGCGCAAATTGTAATATAGATCAATCAATTGACAATGTGTTTAATGTAGCTAACGGGGATTGCGTTTTTATTCTCAATTGTATGATTAAAAAATATAATTCAGTACTCACTGCAGTGAGTGACGGAGAGCGCATTTTCTCGTCGACGAAAACGTGAAGTCACGGACAGACGGACGGACAGACGGACATACAGACGGACGGACATGGCGAGCACAATAGTGCATTTTTTTCAATTAATGAGAAAATGCGCTAAAAACGGCCACGAAGTTGAATTTAACATAGATTTGTCGGAAGAGAAAGCCAAGAACTAAGGCAATCAGCTAATTCAGGGCTACAAGGAGATACATGGTCGAGTGTTAAGTGAAAATGCGCGTAATTATTATTGATCGGGCCATAATTATCTGTATCTATTGCTATCAAGCATCTTAATAATAACCATGACAATATTGCATCCCGTACAATTGGGGGTGTGGGCATATATGCTAGTTTTAAATTGTGACTTATGATAAAGCGCTATTTTTAGCCAATAGAAAGTTTACTGAGGAAAACTTAAATTAATAATATCGTTAATTAAAGATAACTTATTGTCAACTGATACATTTTATCTATTACAACTAGCCAGCTTTATAAAGTTCATATACTGATTATTCTGAAGACCATTTCGTGAGCAAAAAATTGGATAAAAATTCAATAATTGCATGAGTGAAGTGATTTTTTTTTACAAGTTCAGATTAAAATTAAACATTGCTAATAAGTATTGAGCTCTCAGGACAACTATCGGCTGTCAATTGGAGAACATTGTGAGGCTGGCGTGAGAGGCGCGTTTGTAAGCAGGCCTCCATGAGCTACCCTTGACTCCACTGATAAGATAACATCTCGAGCTTATCGCTGGGTGACTGTACCTACAGTACTGCCAGTCGAGCTGATCGCTGGGCGACTGTACCTACAGTAATGCTAGTCGAGCTGATCGCTGGACGACTGTACCTACAGTAATGCTAGTCGAGCTGATCGCTGGGCGACTGTACCTACAGTACTGCCAGTCGAGCTGATCGCTGGGCGACTGTACCTACAGTAATGCTAGTCGAGCTGATCGCTGGGCCACTGTACCTACGTCCTACAGTAATGCCAGTCGAGCTTATCGCTGGACGACTGTACCTACAGTAATGCCAGTCGAGCTGATCGCTGAATGACTGTACCTACAGTAATGCCAGTCGAGCTGATCGCTGAATGACTGTACCTAGCGCAACACTGGTAGAACTAAAATCTGGGTGACTGTATATACCTGCGCTGCATTCTTTATTCGAATCAGCTTTATAGGTAGTTTCTCAATGCATTTAAATGAAGTTTTTTTTGGAAGTATTGACTGCATTTGAATCTTGTGACCCTGACATAGTAAATGTTTTGTGTTTCTTAGCAAAAACTGCTTCCATTTTGCTGCCTCGATTACCAGCACATAACCAAGAACAACACTTTTTAGCGCATTTTCTCATTATGGAAAAAAATGCACTATTGTGCTCGCCTGTCTGTCCGTCTGTCCGTCCGTCTGTCCGTGACCTCAAATTTTCGTCGACGAGAAAATGCGCTCTCTGTCACTCACTGCAGTGAGTACTGAGTTATATTTTTTTGTTTGAATCTGTAGAAATTTTGAAGGACAAGTGTTGGAAAATTTTCGTGGTGAGACACACGACGTATGTAGGTATACTATCGGTTGTTTAAAGGAACATCGCATGAAATAGGCAGCAACGAATGAAAATTAATGAATTAATATGAAAATGGATTAATTATTATAAAATAGATTGATTAATATTGGATTAATTAATATGAAAAATGGATTAATTAATTCATAAAAAATGTATTGCCTGATATGACAATGGATTATTTAACATGAAAATGGATTAATCGATATGAAAAATGTATTAACTGATACGAAAATGGATTAATTGATATGAAAGTGTATTAATTAATATGGGAATTAATTATTTAAAATGAAAACGGATTAGATATTATGAAAATGGATAAATTAATCTGAAAAATGATTAAATAACATGAAAATGTGTTAAATTAATATAAAAATTAATTAATTAACAGAAGCGATGAACGAAAATTTGCATGAGAAGAAGAATCAAGTGAGTAATAAATCTAGCTAAAAGAGTATTATTTTAATCATTAACAGTCACATGAGTGTTAACATGTTAATAGCCACATGATATAAATTATAGATAAATAAATAAATACAATATATACACTAGTATATTGTACAGGTAAATTGTGGGAATTCATGTCTCACATATTAAGGTAAATGCATAATACGAATTCTATAAAGGAAATCGTTGCAAACATGCACAGATGAACATAGTAAATGTTTGATTCATCTCATAAAGAGTTAATACAGCTTTGAATAAATGCTCAATTTATTTTCCACCACAATTATGCGTGCTTAACAAGTAATTTCTATTTTAATATTTACAATAGCTGATGCTATAGTCATATATCATCGAATTTACATGCATGACAATCGCCTCCATCTCTAGCTGACATCCCTGTATGAAATTGAGTGATTAATTGGCTTATAATGACCGTTTTAAGTGCTCATTGAATGGCTTTCTTCAAGGGTCCTGCCGATGTTAGCTCTTGACTTGGTCGCGGCTGATTAACTGATAGTGCCAGGTGCACTCAGTGTATCCCCTTCGACCTGACATTACATGGAACTAATGTCTTTACCGGTCTTTCAAGACGCGTCTTGCCTGTTATTTCAGCTAATTTAAAACTAAACGATGTTGTATATGATCGACTGTTTTCATTTGGTTGTAGAGCTGTTAATGAATCGATAAATTTGCTGGTATTAACACAAGATTTCCAATACTTCAAATGCTCCGTGCATAAGTGTTCCACAGAAAGATAATTGAGTTAGATGTAATTGAGAAAAATTAACGAATATAAATGCAAGATGTTTATAATGGCATAAAAATGATTTTCAAAATTTCCTTCATGTCGTAGTTAATTCTACAGGAGGAACTTTAATAATTGTTCAAAAATAAAAATAGGTACGGAAGGCTTATGTGTTTTTATCGCGTCCATAATTATTTAAATTTTGCAGGCAGGAGCAACTTTTAGGAGCGCTTGTCGACTCCCACGAAGCCTAGCAGAGACGGGCGTGAGAAGCATGCCTTTGTGACCGCATCGAATTATCCAATTAAGATCCGGTCATTTATTATGACAAAACAATGGCCGCTTCATGAGCGTATGCACAAGAATTTCAAGAACAAACCAAGCGGCGCTTCAGCGAAGACCAACACATTTTTTTTCAACGAGGCAGCGCAAGGTCAGCTCACGTGGAAAATTGAGCTCCGTGCGAAATTTGTTTTCGGCTTGACTTGGATGGATGACTCGTAGTCTCTCAAATGAGAGAAATATGCATATACGGAAAAATTATTGAAATAATTTGAGTTCATATCTGTATTTGGAGCGTCGTTATCTTTGCTGTCTTTATTGATAGTTGCCTGAATTATGGAATTACCGTCGTTTACAGAAGCTAAATAGTAAAACAATCACCAGTTGCTTGTCCAATAGTGTCAGCCACGAAATGACGAAAACTCAAAATATTGTTTTTCAAATTAATAATGGCGTAAATTCGCAATAATGTTTTTCCAATCAAGAAAATTGTTTATCCAGCCCTTTCCACTCTCCGGGATAGACGGTACGGCCCCGCATTCCCACGCAAAGGCGGAACAGGTCGACCGGAAGAGGCGTTCCGTCAACCCCACAACTTGGTCCCTGAAACCCAGAAAAACGTGAAGCGTAAAAACAACTCAACAAAAAAAAGTTGTGCGCATCACGATAGTCTCACGGGAACTCACAGACATAACCGCTGCAGCACGACCTCGGTTGTCTGGTAGAAACCTTTTTCCACATCTTTGTGTTTGCCTGGAAAATTTATGGCAACCACGCAGTGATGTAGGAGAGTCTGGAGAGAACCCTATAGTAGTAGTTGCGGGTAGCGTAGAGATGTGACTTCTGAACTTTAATAATTTTAGCTTTTTCACTTTTATAGCATATAATGTTACCTTTCAGAATTTTTGAAGCAAATGATCAAGTAAAAAATAGTTTTGTAAGATCACAAAACCAAGTGAGACTAACAGTAATTCTGAATTTATATATGTAGGAACATCCGTAAAAATTTTTTTTCCATACCTATATATTATTATCATACCTAGATACTATAGATACTACATACCTATGTATATATTATTATTTAATGATTATTTTTACCTTGCACGTAGATATTAGCAAATGATTGCACGGCTCAGGAGCATTCAGGGTCTCTGTGTCGGGAGACGCTGGTGCATGGCTACAACTCTTCTTCAAACTTCATATGATTCGCTGACAAGGACTCTGTCCTGCACTTACATTGAGCCTCGAATTTATCCTCTAACTGGTGGACACAGACCTCACCTTATAAATGAGGTACTATAGGGTCCAATAGGTGTAATGGGGCCGTATATAGGGCCCTTTACTATGTGCTCCTAAACAGGTCCATGAGGACCTTTACGATTTTGAGGTCCTTTAAGTTTTTGAGGTCCTTTAGGTTTTTGAGGTCCTTTAGGTTTTTGAGGTCCTTTAGGTTTTTGAGGTCCTATAGGTTCTTAGAGGCCCATTAGGTCCTATAGGTCCATGAGGTCATATAGGCTGCGGTAGGTCTATAAGGTCTTATTGGGTCCAATAGGTCTAGATATCCTACAACATCCTATAGGTCCATGAGGTGCTACAGGTCTATTTGGTCCGACCGGTCTATTAGATTATGAGGTCTATGAGGTTCTACAGTTTTTTGAGGTTCTAATGGGTCCTATACGGTGTGCCCATTTTGTCCCGGGACCTCTCATCCTTATTTTTGAGGACATCCTAAAGGCGTGGGTTCATGAAGGATTGAGATAGATATTATACACGAGAGCAAAAGGACCAGGCTCAATGTGACCCAACAGACAATATCAGAATTGGCTCTACGATAATTTCTTCGATTCCGCTTTTCCTGGTATTTGACACAAAAACTCTATAGACTTCAGAGACGATTTTTTTGTGTAGTGATATTAAACTGTGAAGTAGTTACATACACATGGTTCAACAGGTCAGTGCTAGTGACGTACTATCAAAACTATCTCAAGAACACGTAGCGGTTAACTTCTCATCTGTAATTGCATGGTGGGTTAAGCATGATGCGTTTTATGTAATTGGCTGATGTAGTTATGAACTCTTGACTGTTTATAATAGTGTGGCCCTTGATCTGAACTGTCGGAACAAGATCGTCTTGAATCATTCGTCTGAGGGCGCTGTGGAGGAGGTCGGCCTTAGGTTTCGTAGTTGCTAAAGGAAGTCGTTGGCAGCCTCGGTATATTCGTTGAGTAGAGGGAAAAGCAGTGTCATATTGTAATTAGTTTGTTTGTTCCAGAGTGTTTACCAATGAAACGTGCTCATAAGAGAAAACGTTGAACACAAGGAAGAGAAATTACTACAGAAAAACACTTGATTAACAGAAACAATCGGCTCTTCTCTGATTAATTTTTATTTGCGATGTGGGGTAATATTTGAAAAACCTCTCAATTAAGCAACTGCTACGCAAGCTGTGAACATCAGCAAATATAATAACAGCAAATGTCATAAACATCTAATGAGATTGATGCATTGAATATATAAGTAGAACACGACCAAACCAACTTAAACCAAATTCTATTTGCATACCAACTAATTTCTAAAAAACAAAACTAATTAAAAAATGTCAGAACTAATTTATAAAGTCCGAGCCTGCCGAAAAAATGCGACAGCCGTGGGAAGCTATAGAAGAGGTCCCATGACCGACGGTCGATAGACGTACTGCAGCCACCGTCTTCCTCATGCATATTGACGTGTCGGCTAATAACGGACTCTCACGCACACATGTTGCACTGCACTCGTGCAGCATGACAAGTGTGATGATGTTTTGGTGTTAATGTGTGGGGAACATTCTACAATGTGCGTACATGATTAACATGCTCCAGGTGTTCTTCATGATTTATCGCAGGATTTTGTATGCGGTCGAATAAAAGTCGAATAAAAGGAGCCTATCTCACTGCTATGCCAGTGAGGAACACATCATGTTCCGTTTTCCTCGCTATGTGTTCTTTTGATTTTACTGAGTTATAACTTATTATATAATCCATATACGGTAAACAGATGCCATGAGCTGTTATATTTATTTAGTGCGAACTAAATAAATATAATATACTATTTATTACTTACATAATACATACTACATACATACATATAACATACTACATAAATACTCCTACTTAGTGTGACCTCTCATACTTAGTGTGAACTCTCATACAACATACCATGCAGGCAGTTTCTTATGATTGTGAGGAAGAAATATGATGCCATCGTACTCTAATGGGTGTCTCTACCTTATATAGTATTATGCATTAAAGCGTAGCACTTGGCATTTTGTACCTAAAGCATTAAATAATATTGACTTTAAAAATTATTAGGAGGAACAAAAAATATTTTTGGCGCGGATTTGAAATCGGCAATATCGGCACCGATTTTAATATATATTTTTTTTAATTTTGAATTTAGACATTCACATCAAGACCTTTAGTTCTAGACACAACAATTTAAGGAGCACTTAATTTAAAAATCAACAACCGAACATGCGATGCTGGAACAGTACCAGTGCCAGTGAAATCATATACAAATCAGCCCTTTTTCTGGCAAGCTCCGTCCATGTGAACAACGTCGAAATAGCGTTGAAGCAACGCTATTTACCTGCAGATTTCGTTGAAGCAACGCTTTTTACATGCAGATTTCGTTGAAGCAACTCTCTTTACGTGCAGATTCCGTTGAAGCAACGCTCTTTACGTGAAGATTTCGTTGAAGCAACGCTCTTCACCTGCAGATTTCGTTGAAGCAACTCTCTTTACCTGCAGATTTCGTTGAAGCAACGCTTTTTACGTGCAGATTTCGTTGAAGCAACGCTCTTCACCTGCAGTTTTCGTTGAAGCATGCAACGCTCTTTACGGGCTGATTTCATTGAAGCTACGCTGTTTACGTACTGATTTTGTTGAAACAACGTTGTTTACGTGCTGATTTCATCAAAACAACGTTGTTTACGTATTGATTTTGTTGAAACAACGTTGTTTACGTGCTGATTTCATCAAAACAACGTTGTTTACGTACTGATTTTGTTGAAACAACGTTGTTTACGTGCTGATTTCATCAAAACAACGTTGTTTACGTACTGATTTTGTTGAAACAACGTTGTTTACGTGCTGATTTTGTTGAAACAACGCTGTTTACGTGCTGATCCCATTAAAATAATGCTGTTTATGTGCTGATTTTGTTCAAACAACGTTCAATCGACGGTATTTGAACATCAGTGGCGGTGTAAGCAAAGATCCCGCAGTCTCTGCTCCAAGTGGCCGACAAGATAATTAAGCTGATCGTAAATCTGTAGCTTCATCAGTCATATTAACGGTCGTGCCCGTCAATCTGTGGTGCTTAGTATTACGTCCCTGTATCACACGCATGATCTACGGCGGTCATAAAACCTATTAAAGTTATAAAGAACGCCGCGAACAATTCCATCCCAGGTATAATCGTTGGCCAGTTAATTCTATCTTGCGACGCGATAAGGTCCTTTGAAAATCTGGTGACATTGCAAGTTCTGGTGACATCGTAAGTTCTGGTGACATCGTAAGTTCTGGTGACATCGTAAGTTCTAGCGACGTCGTAAGATCTGGCGACATCGTTGAGTTCACACGCCAGCCACATTGAAATATTAAAGAGAACCCATGTAAGATTTGGAACGTGAAGGTAATACATTGTTCAGACTTATGATCGTCACATAACTTTCTGAGTGTTAATCCTGACTGGTTTTCTTCTTAAAAAAAAATAAAACAACAATATCTGTCATCACAAGGGGATTAATGCACAGCAATGGCCGTTTCCATGGATGCAATTAAAATGCGCATTACACTGGAATGGATTCCCAAGACACAACTTATTAAAAATTACACCGGCGTACCTTATGAAATTGCATAATAATTGCTCGATAACCAAGCGTTCAGTGGCCGCCGGTGTGCCTACCACGTTCTTATAATAAGGGAAGACCATGCCAGGCTAAGAGTCGATTAGCGGACAGCTCAGCGCGTCTCGGACGCTACTAATATCCTGCACCACAATCAGCTGCCGTGACGCCGCACTAATACAGTGGTGTGTAGTATAATACAGTGGTGTGTAGTCTAATACAGTGTCGTGTGCATCTAACACAGTGTCGTGTGGATCTAATACACTGTCGTATGCATCTAATACAGTGTCGTGTGGATCTAACACAGTGTCGTGTGGATCTAATACAGTGTCGTGTGCATCTAACACAGTGTCGTGTGGATCTAATACACTGTCGTATGCATCTAATACAGTGTCGTGTGCATCTAATACAATGTTGTGTGTATCTAATACAGTGTTGTGTGCATTTAATACAGTGTCGTGTGGATTTTAAAGTTCTTACGACCAACGTGAACCCATGGTTACACATCTTTGTTGGTATATCAATTAATATAATATAATAGATTTGAATAATTAAATTGTCACCGAATTTGTTTTGAACATTGAATTCCATAAAAAAATAATACTTATAAATAAATGAATTATCATTCACTAATCATTCACTATTAAGAATTCTCACCGAATGCTTCAGACATGAGTTTTAATGATTAAGCTCAAGTTTAAACATGTATGAGCTTGAACATGTGAGTGCATGTATGTCATCATCATGTATAATTCGCTTTGTTACACATTTTAAATCCAACTGATCAGTGATAAGATTTCAGCTAAATGTTATTTCTTGACTGTCACTCATGTTACATGATCCTTCGCTCAGTCATATAAAGTGTTCCCAACCTCCCCAATTTATTCGTATAAATAATCTTGAAGCTCTACAGAAAATCCGCAGAAATTCTTGAGATTTCCAGTCACAACTTGCGTGGCATTTTTCGCTGCAGAATTGATCGCTTATCGCTAGTTCCTAAACCGCGGTCTCGAGAGTGGAGACGAACTGAACTGAGATTTGAATTCCTGCTCGCACCGCAGGAATGCAGAGGCATTCCCGGCATGCCGAACAACGAGGAATGTCATTCCAGCTCAAGCGTTTTCGGGCATTGACATCGAGCGCTGTAAATAGAAACTTAACTAAACAAAGCCATTCAGCCTGCACCTTTTATACAATCTTTTATGATGTAAATGCTGAACAATAAATCGATTTGGCTCGAAACAGTGGTGATGAAGATTAGTTTTCTTACTCATTCACAATTGATTATATTTCTTTCAAACAATTTCACTGACGATGATAATCTTCATCATTTAGATGTGATAACTATTTTAGTTTAGTTAGTTGTGAATGAATGTGAGGACCTACCAGCTACTCGCCTCACGGAGCTGTTCACTATTTTGCTAGTCATTAATGGTGAGGATAATCTATAAGCATCATCATTATATATCATCAGTGATGATGTGAAGTTCTGTGATGACGTGGAGCAGAGTGATGCTGTGGTGCTAAGTCATGTTACGATCTCTGTGTTGTTGTAGGCTCAGTGATGCTGGACACTCAGAGATGTTGTTAGCCGCATTGATGTTGTGGGGCTACCCACTCATCACTTACCCAGGCCTCGTTGCCAAAATCACACTTGTCGGCCAGTCGCTTCCCACAGCCTAGCGTATAGAACTGATCATGCAGCGAAGTTCTAAGGGCATAGAGCAGCGCTAATAACGTCTATAATAGCTTTGTAGAGAAGTCAGCCTTGATCTAGTGGAGTCAGAAGCGAGAGCTTGTTAAGAGATCACAGTGTTGGCGGTTGGAAGCAGCTGTTATCGGCACAGGAATTTTAGCTTTAAGTCCTTCAGTGCCTTGAATGGCTTCTAGTTCATCCGTGGGAACCATCTGAGCGATGTGCTGGTGGTGGTGAAGTGCCTGATGGTGGCAGTGTCTGCCTTACTCCCGTAGCTTCTAATAACACAATTGCATGACTCTATTCGTTTTCAACTTTACATATTATCTGTGTTCTAGATTTATCGAACTGACGATGGAGCTGGTCTCCGAAACGTTTTCAAAAGAGATATGCTAAATTTTTGTGGTGTTTTCTTCGCTTTTAAATATCTAGTGAATCTGCGATTAACGCAATCTCTAACATGAGTTTTTTGAGGCAAATTAAATTGTTGGAGTCGATTTCGCTAAGTGATCGGAAGGATATTATCTTAAGGTATAGTTTATAGTTCAACTGAGCTAGTCATTTGGTAAGTTCAAACAAATACAACGAGTTGTACATACACGGTATTTCCAAAAACGAATTACTTCCCACACTTTCGTAAGCAAATTGCATTGATAATATTTAGAAATTAAGTTCAGTTAATTTTTCCAGGATCTATGGAACATATCGTTGAATGTGGTTTAGTTTATTTGATTATATATGCTGTGTTCAGCTGATCACTCCCTAAACTCGTGCAGCATTTTTTTTAGTATTCCACATGCATTATCTATCTATATATTTCATAACCTGTTCGTCTTCTTTACATGCATTTTCAACACATCTTTATTGCAGTTTTCATAAATTTCCCGTGAATTTTCATGCATTTCTCTTTTCCTAAGAGTTTCCAAAATAATTGAAAATCTTGTCATAAATTTTAATTTTGTTTGTAATGCAATTTTCGCCATCCCACAATGAATGAAAATGAAATCTTCCATATCAAAGGAAGATTTATCTAAATAACAGTATGAGATTTTGATGGACGTAAGAAATGAAATAAGTAGGATAGATACGACGCTAAACTGTGATTTATGCGCTAAAATATTCATGATTATTATTTTTTTTTGTCACGCAGCTGATATTAAATGGAATCTTTTGGAAATTCAGGTACTTTTTCCTGGGAGTGTGGAGCAGGGAGTGTGGAGCAGGGAGTGTGGAGCAGGGAGTGTGGAGCAGGGAGTGTGGAGCAGGGAGATTTATTGCAGTTTTCATAAATTTCCCGTGAATTTTCATACATTCATCTTTTTTACTTAAGAATTTCAGAAATAATTGCATATCTTATCATAATTTTTAATTGTGTTCGTAATGCAGTTTTCACCATCACACAATGAATGATGATGAAGTCTTCCATATCAAGGAAAGATTTATCAAAATACCAATGTGAGATTTTGATGGCCGTAAGAAATGAAATAAGGAGATATACGACGCTAAGCTGTGATTTATGCGTTAAAAACTTCCTGTTTTTTTTTTATCAGGCAAGTTATACTGGATGGAATCTTTGGGCAAATAAGGGATTTTTATCTGGCAATGCTGAGTCTACAGAATATTATTTTACACTATGTATATGCAAAATACTATTGTAACATATTTGTTTTTAAATACATTACAATGGATTCATTCAAATCATTAACAGAAGCAAATGAATCTAACCAATACTTACCTTGAACATAATTTTAAAATATATTATACGTATACAGATCACGCTCTACAAACTGAGGGAGGTGAAGCAGAGGCGTGCGGAGAAGGAGCAGGGAGTGTGGAGAAGCAGAAGGTAGCGTGGAAACGGAGTATGGAGAAGTGTGGAGAAGACGCAAGTAGCATGCAGGGAGACCAGAGGGCGTGCAGAAGGAGCAGGGAGTGTGCAGAAGGAGCAGGGAGTGTGCAGAAGGAGCAGGGAGTGTGCAGAAGGAGCAGGGAGAGAGTGTGGAGAAGGAGCAGGTTGCTGTAGACATGATAATAAAGATATGGTGTTATCGACTGAGGCTCTCACATGAGGCTGCGTGAGGAATCTGCTATATTGTGCCTGTGAGGCCCGCCTATCTCTGCTCTGCACCATGCGTCCTCCGCTGCAAACTTGTAGCTTACAGATCACAACCCCGGGGTGACTGGGTCAGTAAGTGTATCAAAGAGAACAATGCTCACTTGACATTCACTTGTCATAAAAAAAATATAACTCTGAAAAGCTTACCATGAAACAATTTTATCGAAGATGCCTTCACTGCTGACAGGCCTGGGATTGTTGTGGTAGGTCTACGACAAGTACCGCGTTGCATGAGTACCCTAACTGATTGCAGGATAACGAGAACCAAGTTTATCACGACCAGCATAAATATAGTGAGCTCGAAAAATGTAATGAAATTAGTTTGGAGCTTTCGGATTCAATGCAACGATAGAGTTTGTAAAGAACTCAAAAACTTTCGTTGTCGAAACCGTTTTAGAAATATATTTTCTATAGTAATTGTGAAAACGTATTTGATATTTGATTCAAAAGGTAACTGATTTATTCAATTTTTAATTTGCAATTGAAAAGGAATCTGGCATTATTTGATTTGTGCGCGGTCGCGCGTTTGCTAAAGAATGCGTAGAGCAATACAATAACAAACTACGAGAATAGAAAGTCGCAGAGCTTCGATTCCTATAAGAATATTATCTCAAAATAGCTAGTTCTTTTTCGTTATAGATGCACTCATACGCCACTTGATCACCTCTTCTGGAGATAAGGAAGCGATAAGAAAATACGCCCAACGTGACTTTCCCTTCTGTTTTTCTCTCTCATCATCTCCAGCGTCCTCTGACACGTACTGCTCTTTCCATACCCTCTCTAGCACTCTCTTCCCGTTACAATCTCTCTAACTCATCAATTAATGTACTCTCGCTTATTGCACTCTCTATCACATTACCTCTCGATTTTTCGCATTCTCATTGCTCTTTGCTTGCGCCTCCTCTCATCCTGTCTCTCCCACTACTCATTTTCACCCACGCTATTTCTCCCTCTTTCCCTCTATCTTGTTCGTCTTTTTTCAATCAAAATCTCCAGGAGAACGGACGACTTCATATAAAAACTTGCGATCCGTAATGAAACTTCTATCTTTAAGATATTGGTTCGTGTTAATTTCTAAGACTTCTTTCATATTTTGATTCTAACTATCGCAATAAAATTAAACAACTTGTCTCGGCCTAAAAAAATTCATAAGTGTTTTGAAACGGGGTCAGTCGAAGCTAAGGTCGCTTGCATGCTTTCATGTTGAGTGTACCTACAAAGAAATATAAGTTGAAATTTTTTCTAATGTATCATTAAATATGTGCACGATGAAATATCATATTTCCAATCACCTACAAATTCACGCGGTTGAAGAACAAAGCCAAATTTGTATAAGAACAACTTTGTTTCAAATTCGGAAGTGCAGTTCGCATTCGTTTTAACGCCAATTATGTTTTAGTTTTCAGTTTTGATTTCAAATTTCATTGTTACCAGTTTTTTTTATCAAGTTCTTGAAAACTTTTTATGAACGTCCCGTTTTCCTGAAGTAATTTTTCATTTCCATTAAAAAGCAATTGACTTCGATTGTAAATGTTTTACCAACCAGTTATTGAAAGTTAGGTTGTGAAAAGGACTGTCAAGTTAGAATTAAAATGTGTGACCGACCAATTAATTTCAATCGGTCATTTAAATCAAGTCCCAGATATGACGTCAAACGTTACACCATCAAATTATTTTTGATTGTAGTTATGATATAAATAACTTTTGACGTTGGTTGTCGTGCTGTTCGGCGACACGTGTTTGAGATAGCAAGCTTTCCGCTGAAGCTCCACGAGATATCCTATTTTAGCCGTGTTTCCTATCCCACGACTGCAAGAAGTGTTACAAAGAGCTGAATTAGAATGCGATACTCTTGCAGTTAACTGATCTTATCTCGATGTCTGAACAGCCAGACAATTTATCCATAAATTTGTGCTATCAGCGGAGTATAACCAGATATTGATATAGCCACCAGATTTTATCCGTTTAGTAGTGGTACAGCTATTAGATTTTATCCTGATACTCGGTAATTGGCGCTGTCAGCTGAAATCATCTTGTAACCTTTCCCGACTGCTGTTGCTGTATTCAGTTTTGCATTCAAGGTTCATGTAGCACTCGAATACAATATCTAGAGAACGATTTTCGCTTTTTGAGCCCGCAAGTTTCAAAACCCTAATACTCTGTAGTTTTCGACTTAATTTCCAATCGAATCGATTACTAGTTTTTAGGACAATCTTATGAATGACAACATGGTCGAATTTGACAGCCGTGCCATAAAAGCATTTTTATGAAGTAGCTCTTTTGGAAATAGTGAGAATAGAGTTTCGTGGCTGTATGCAGATATCGAACGACATAAATTACATGACTTCTTACTCATTGTAAGGGATTGAAAATTATCAGCTATTCTTCTACTGATCTTGTTAGGCTCATTAATTTCATGATTTAAAAAAATAATATTTGAAACTTTCATACAATTTCATACACGGTAGCACGAGATGAATTCAAGATGAGATTACTTAGGATCGTTTGGCAAAGATCACGCAGGTCTCAACACCAAGAGCGGCAGCAGCAGTAGCCGAGCGAGGGATCAGTTTCAGGCTGGTCTCGGCACTCCACAATATAGCGCCACAGCAACACCAACAACGATGACAGTAGCAGCATCCTCGAAGCTATCCACGACAAGAAGTGGTGGTCGGAGAGTATAGGCAGATTCTCACGCTACTGGTTGAGCCAACCCCTCCACCACTGCCACCTTCCTCCCTCCCTCAACCACCCACCGACATAGCCTCCTCTTCCAGACAGGCTCGCCACTCAGGGCTGAGACGGGACAACATTCTCGGCGTCGACTCACAAGACTGTCTCTCTTGCTTTTTTACTGGATGCTTGCCATGCCTCAATAACTATTATATTACAGGTACTTTTTAGCACAATCCAGGCTATAATGTGGCGCTTGACAACAAGTAAGAATGCTAGGCTATCCAAAACGAATGGTTTAGGACTTTAGGTGCAAAATCATCTTTAGAAATAAACAAATTCCAGCGTGTTTTTCCGAATAGTCAGCATGGCAAATTGGAATCACGAAACGGGAATTTCAGTTGATGGAACAACGTTAGATTCTTTCCTTAGGGTGACCGGTTTCAGGGGATGCAAAATAATCAAGATTGAAATAATTTCGAATTGAAGTTTGTAGCTTGTTTCACGTGTTATAGCTGTATTGATGGTTATTGACTTATTGAGCTGCTTGATAGTTTCGGCAATCATACTATTTCCCCAAAGAAACTCATCATCTTTATATTCTGTTTTCATACTTATTTACCGTATTAATTTTTTTACTGTTAAAATGCAATTTTTTATCTGCATCACTTCACATTTCTGAATTTTGAACATATAAAAGTTATAAAAAAATTCGTGATTTTTAGCTCGGGAGGAGAGGAAAACAAGTAGGTAGAAAAATAGAATAACTGTATTCTGAAATATATGGTTTATATTTGAAATGCTAATAAAATACACAGTCTTCACAACGCTGATGAAGACATGCAAATAATTGAACTGAGAGAAGTTTCGAGCACCTGGAAACTTCGGGAAATCATCTTCGTAGAGGTAACAATAACATTGAATATAGCACATAAGGCACTGCCACGAAAAGATCACAGTCTCAACTCTGCAACGCTACAGATCTTGTAGGAAACTCGCTCTCCAAGTACTTCATAGAAGTATAAGAACCACAACAAATAAATTTAAACGGGGATTATATACAAGGGAGTGTATAGCCATTCATAATATGCTAATTCTAGACTGGGGCACGACCGTAACAATAGATAAACAGCAACAACTATGGTACAAATAGGAATAGTGAAGTGGCTCGAGTGTGGCTGCTGAGTAGGGTAACCTTCCCGAGTACGGGGTAGATGTGCTGCATGACAGGAAAGCCATCAAACTAAACACAATACAGTACCATCTGCCAAATTTCAAGGCTCCTGAGACAAAAAATAGTTCGTCTACGACAAGGCACGGGCACATCGTGACTTATTAAATAAAGATTTGCTATGGCACTCTGGACCTCTAGATGTCAACATGAGTAGGAAGCTTGCATTACGGTGGTATTTCAAGTAAGAATACTTCCACATTTGCCGGGCATCGTGAGACCATGAAACAATCATAGTAAAACATCTATCTTTAGTGGAAAGTCCATTTTAGCAGAATTATATATTACACTAAAAACTACCGTCTATTACTAGCAGAATCCAAAAAGAACTTAATTAGATCCATTCTACCTACATAACAAGCTACGTGAAATGGAGAAAATCCGTCTCGATTTGTCAATTCTGGGTTTGCACCGTGAGCAAGTAGAACTTTGACAACTTCTAAATTACCATCCAAGCAACTCTGAGTGAGTGCCGTCTGACCATCAGTGGTCATTCTGTTTATTTGAATTAGTTGAGAATATCGAGTTAAGACTCGTTTTAGGTGCCGTGGATCTCCGTTGCGGACAGCGCGTACAAAATCTTCTTGGCAGCCAAAAGTGTCGTCTTCGTCGTCGAAGTCGATAGGCTGCGGAGACGATGAATGGTATCCGTCGTATTGAGAGTATTTGTCATCCTTGTCATCTGGGCGGAAAGCTGGCGAGTATTGAGGTTGGTCTTCTTCGAACACCGAATCTGTATGAGGGCTTGGTGACGGCTGTGGTGAAGAATCCATAATTGACTCTGGTGAAGATGGAGCTTCTTCAGAACCAACCGAATTGGAACGGGCAACCTTCATCATGGCGATGCAAATGGCAGAAGACAATAGCTTTTACAATTAAAAATTCTTCAGGCGAATTATTGAATTATTTATAGGCAGATATTTCGCTTCGGTAAGTGCCTGGCACCAATGATGTCACTGGCTACTCGCAGAAGTTCTTACGGCATCAACACTTCTTTCTCACGCTGGAGTTGAACACTTTTGTTAATATATGATGTTTTTTGTGTCACTTGAAGGTGAGCAAAGGTTTGCACTACCGTCAACTAATGTACAGACGACGGTTTTCACAGCCAAGTCAATGGGATGCCAGGAGCACAACCGTGTCCCACTACTGCGAGCGCTTGCTATCAACTGTCGTCGGCAGCGTTCGGCGGGCAAGCTGGCAGAACTCGCACAACCCAAAGCGACACAAAACTTTCCCCCCTAACCCACCACACCCTCCGTTGTCCCAGAGGTCTCATATGCCCCTCCTCCATCCCAAGCGCTAAAGCTTTCCACGCATTAATTCTCTTGCTGAACTTCCCAGAGCTTCCCTCCCCATTCCTCCTTGTGGTGCCTGCTTCCCACCATCACTCCCCCATCCGCATGTCCCGCCTCTCACTGCGTCTTTCCCAGGCTTCAATACCCATCACCCGATAGCTTTCCTATTATTTCCATTTCCCACACTCCCAGTCAATTATGAGAGCTCTCTCACACACAGGTTATCGTCGCTTGTTTTTCGCAGGCCCACAATCACGAACAGACGATCAAAGTATCGACCATTGAGATCTTCGTGATGATTGAAGTCGCTGGTTAGGGTAACCGACTCTACGATCTACGTTGATCATTCATTCACGAAGATGTGCACGACACTTGATCTGCTCGTAGCCATCTAAAAAAATTTTGATCAACAAGACGAAAATATAAAAGTAATAATGAAATTAACAAGAAAAAATAAAATAACTAACAGGGCTTCCCATAATTAATTGTTCACACAGTATGGATGTTTTATTCTGAAAAAGGAATTTGTATGTGCATATTAATTACTTAAATGCGGTACGAATTTCGCGGAAACATTACACGAGAAAAAATTGTTTGTAAGTGATTAGAATTAGCATCATAATATTGCGTGAATCCAACAGCAACGTTTTTTGCCTAAAATTTGAATGATCGTTATATTGATTTTTAAATTATGATAAAAGAAAATCAATACATTGTAAATTATGCAAACCATTGCAACCTCTGTTTTGGGTCCGGAATATTTGTTGTTGTGTTATAGGAGCCTTGCGCAGCAAATATCTAGAGCGTGTACCGTGTATCCACAATACCTAAGGTATCGGGTTGAGTTTGTCTCGGGTGGGCCTCTCACGAGGCACCACGAAACGTGGTTTGATTTTATCAATTCAACTTTGATTTATTTTGTATAGTTATTTCCAAATTAAGTTTTAAAAACGTATCAAAGTTCTTGGAATTTCGAAACGGTGTTTAAAGCGGCTTGTTTTTTTAATAGAGCTTCTTAGTTAAATGAGGTTCAGAACGAGAATTTCTTTAATATTATGGCAAAGCCGGTGCAAGCGCCTTCACAAATGTATTATCAAGTCTTGCGAATGTCAGCTAACCCCAAAGGTTATTCGAGAAAGTATTTACAATGCCTGTTGTATTGTCAGCATGTAATCTGGATATCGGGTTTCATTTTTTAGGTGTTGAATCTCAAGGAACTTTAAATTGGATGGGAATAAGATTATTTTTTAGTACACAATTGGTAGCATTTACATCCAATTATTCGCTGCAAAAAGAAAACATTTACTCTAGGGTGAATTACTGCAATTTTTTTAAGTCGCATTTGAACAAGTAACTAGTGTATCATGATAAAAAAACATTCATGTTGATCGCCCGTTAAAGATCGAACAGATCATTTTGGTAAAGGGTTAGCGAAATCATAGGTATTACCTAGCCCAAACCGCGCCAGGGATATTAAAAAAAAACTTCCCAAATTTGAATGATAAATGTTTATATTTGCTATTTATTATAATACGCTCTTTGGGTGGCGATAAATCCACGGAGATTGAGACTACGCTTCAAAAATGGTGACTCGATAAGAGGTTATTTGTCATGTGTTGTGCAATACTCGGGCATCTATAACTGTTCTCTCTCATTTATATTCCCAGATACCACAGTTTCGGTAAAAATTTGGCGTTCATAACTCATATAGTAAATCATTTAGCTAGCATTTTCAAGGTTAATCCATATCTATACCAAAGCCCATTAAATCATCTACTATAAAGAATCATAATGATAATATAATGAATAAATCATCTACATAATTTGATGGAGGCATCATTGACAAAGTCAAAAATGCATGATAAAAAAATAGCTCATGCTCTTGACCGCCCGCAAACAAAAATGAGCTACAAATTTCGGCTAGATCTTATGCAGTGAATTTCTGTCAACATCAGGGTGCCTTTCTCAATAGGTTTATCCTCGGATAGCAGGAAAATTCATTTCATACAATGTAATTCATTCATACATTACCTTTGCAATAGAAAATTACGAAGGCTATGCCCGATCGAGTTGTCGATAAAGTTTTGTCTTAGTGGAAAATATCGCTTTAGAATCTCAGGCTATCCAATAATCGATATACTAATTGATAGATGAAGAGATAAAATGTGATGGTATCAATGATACAAAGCTCACAAAGTATCTCAAGGAAATTCGCAACGTATATCTAACGAGGTAGAAAACAACATTAACGTAGGAACAAACACCTGAGATACTACATATCTTCTTTTATAATATTTTTTTAGCAAATATATTCTATTCCATTAAAGAATAGAAGATGCTTGCTGTATGTGTGACAGGGGTGAGAGGGAAACTGTGGAGCATCCGGTAATGGAGTTGAAGCATATGAGAGAGAAAGACTGCAGTAGATGATGAAAGTGATACAGTATGATAAGAGTGAGGGCGATGGTGTGATGCATGAGAGAACCGGACATGATTGCATTGATTTTGGGTCTGTCAGTAGGGGTATATACTGCCATGACTGAGCTAGAGTAAAAAGCGAAACTTGGAGAGTGCATGCATGGAGAATGCGAGAGACGAGGAGCTTTGTGAGAATGAAGACCTGGAGAGTGTGAAGAAACAAGCAATAATAAAAAATAACAATTTAATACAAAATATTCATAATAATTATGTATGGATTGAGAGCTCCAAATATCCAAAATATAATTCAAAACTACTTTTCCTGGACCTTACTTCCCTCTGCCTGAAACTTACACTATAACACGAACTTTCCCACCCACCCGGTCTCTGCTCTAATATCGCTCTCACCTTACCAATTGCTTCCTCTTCTCCTACTATCATTAAAAAATGTAATGAGTGGCAAATAGCGATATAAATACCACACTATTGAATATTTATTTCAAGGTCACCACGCCCCAATTCCAAATTAAAATCCTCTGGCGACATTCCGTTCTGCCTAATAGTGCCTATCAATTAGAATGCTAAAATAACCACCACTACAAGTTTAATTTGGTCTTCACCCGCGTGCAAAAAAGATAGAAACCGATGCAAACTTGGATTCAAATTATACATGCCATTTAATGTGGAATATG
Organism: Hyalella azteca; assembly: GCF_000764305.2. NCBI lineage: Eukaryota > Metazoa > Arthropoda > Malacostraca > Amphipoda > Hyalellidae > Hyalella > Hyalella azteca. Next base: position 83,148 of record NW_025938997.1, on the reverse strand, counting down.
ATCTACTCCTCTTCTAAAATGAGGAGTAGATCATGGTTCTGGAGTATAATCTAAACGATGACGTCCTTAATTCGCGCATGCCATTCCACACCCATGATCTACTCCTCTTCTGAAATGAGGAGTAGATCATGGCTCTACACGATGACGTCCTTAATTCGCCAAATAGTTTTAATAATACGACACTCCAACAAAGTTTCCATTACCGCAGGTAATAAATTCGAACTAATTTTACGAAATAATTAAATTGTGTCTATCACGACAGGCTAATCTTATGTCTAGATTGTAACTAATAACGAAAATTTATCACGCTCAAATTGCCGTGCAATTATGATAGAATTTTTAAGTTACATATTAATGCCTGTATAATATGATCATAAATTACAGTTACGTCAACAATCTTCACTTTCTGTCATACATTAGAAAAAAAATGCATCCGCGCACAAACCGGACATATTCTTTCGTTTAAACTACCTCTGATTCAACCTGCGGTCACATACCTCAAAGAAGTTCATGTGAGAACATGGTCCAAAACATGGCCAGAGAAGCACGCGTAACAACAAGTGTCGTTTGTAACATATGGAATGAATCTGTTGCGAGTTACAGGGTGCGATAAAAAGATAAAATATTTCGTGTATAACACGATGACCGTGTAGTACGGCCTGAGAGTGTATAACAGCGTGCAAAATTGGATATTTTAGGCCGGAAACAGACATGGAAGCAACTTCTATGCTATTGAGCCGTATAATGATAGATTAGAATGAATTAAGCTCACGAATATATTTTTTTTAGCTATCTCTGGATGGCCAATAGAATATGCATAGCTAGATAAATATATGAATATTACACAAAACTATACTTAAAAGTTGAACAAACTGCTCTGCCAATCAAACACGCAAAAAGTATCTTCTCATTTCGAGAAGGGGCTATAGGTGACAAGTCGCAAAAATGTCCGACTGGTCGCAGTTGCTCACTTGCAACCAAAAATTAGTTTGAATTGGTCAATGAACATTGAATTCAGCAGAAATTAAATGTGTTACTGCTTATGTTGCAGTACGCTAGTTCGAATTCTTCTTTTTGTACGCTAGTTCGGTGGGCACGGAGCTTTGCGATACGCGCGTAGCGCCACAGACCTTTCCCTGGCCCCTTGTAAAGAAAGCTCTGTAGCGGGACCCATTGCTTGCTGTGGCCTATATTTATGTGTTNAATTAAAAAAACTTCGCTGCAACTTGTCCACGCGACAACATTTCTTCTCGCTTCGAATCACCGACATGTGGAACAGCCTCCCTGATTACATCGTCGGCGCTCCGAGTATGAACGCGTTCAAGAACAGACTAGATAAAGCTATGGAAAAATATATGTTCTGATATGAAATGCCTAGCACCATATCGAACGCGGTGGAAGTCTAGTAGCTACTTCAACCTATCTTCAGTCTGGAAAATATCCGATCAAATGACAAGATTTAGATCTTCTATGAACAAGTCACGAAAAGTTCAAGATTCGGCGACAGGCCACATCAGGCCTGCTCTTTAGCGCCGACATCACTATGATATGTTATGCATCACATCACCACCCTGCCCAGTGGTGGGCAGGGTGGCCCAATGGTGAAAGTTTAGAGTACCAAGATTGGAGCTGAGAGGCGCTGGTTCGGTCCCAGCTCTGTGCGCCGGGATGTTCTGCGATGTTAAGAATCGGCGACAGGCCTACGGCCTATTAAACGCTGAAACCTCTATTTATTTAATTATTTATTTATTTACTATTATATGAATAGAATATCTTGGAGGAGATTTGTCATCAAGGAAAACCTCATTTTGTAAATAATGAAAATGTATTCTGTGAACTTCAATAAGAACAATAATATAAACTCATACATAGTTCATTCTGCAATGTCATTCGTTATTCGTGATAATCCGCTGCAATTTCAGATATGTTATTTGTTGTTAATGTCATATTCCAGTCGGATATACATTGGATCGCATTACCGTAACAGAGCTTGCTCATGAAAAAAAAAAACATAATTAGTGTCGGATCCGTTTTTGACGGGAGGTGCAAAGTGTAAAGTTTCTGCCGCTAATTATACGTAGGGTAGGTACTCGTCATTTTATTAGCCTAAAAATCACATTGTCTTGTTAGTTGTTACAATGGAGAATGATAATCCAGAATCTCCAACTGTTGGCACCGAAAAATCATCTCTTGAATTGCAATCATCGGAATCATGTGTTTTGAACACTCATATAAATAATTCTGAAAAGAGTGAATTGGAATTAGAGCCTGTGAATGCTGCTGATGAGGATGAAGATGATGCAAGTAATATTGAAGGAAGGTATCTAAGGACACTTCCAGTGTCCAAAGCTGAATGTGGATTTTTTAGTGGAACGCCTCCTCAGAGTCAGAAAGATGGCAAAATTAAAAATGAAATTAATGAACAAACCAGGTATGTCATTGCTCTTTTCATCTGTGATTAATGTATTTTTACCAATTCAAACTTCTTGCAGTTTTTAAATTTCATTTGACAAGTTGTTATGGCAATTATTGCATTGGCTTGACCAGGGGTAGCCTGGTAGGTATCCAATTCTGGGAATGACCTACCTAGCCTAATGCCTGTCACTGTCAGGCTGTCTGTGAGTGTGGTGTCCAGTGTCTGCTCTCTGCTGTTGCTTGAAAGATTATGCTTGACACCTTGACCTTGGGCTTGCTTGTTTGGGCCTTGCTGCCTTCAGTCTAATTAGCATAGCAGGATTGTAATGAACAATCTAAAATCAAATTTTCTTTCTAAAATCTCTTGGCTTTTAAGCTAGAATTTTTTTTCTGGATTTCTGAAGCATGAACAGTGAGGATTGAGGAACTTAGTGTTTAAAGTTGTAAATTTTGGTTTGGTTTAATTTGCACATTTGCAAATTTGTGATTCTGAGTTTCTGATGAAATTGATATTCTGCATCTTAATTAGGGTAAACACGGTATATTTTGACACATTAAGGACGTAGCAAGAAATGAATGGCTATAGATAAATCACCATATGCGCAACTCAAGTTCTGATTGGTTTATAATTCCACTGTGCAGAGAGTGGATGAATATTGCAAGATCTTTGGCAACGCTTCAGTAGCAAAATTTATGCCCGTCAGAAGATCTTGCCGACACATTTAGATTTAAATTCTTTCATTTAGCCTAATATATTTGTCAGTCTTCGGCCAACTATTTAAAAAAAGTAAGGTTGCCGGTGTGTTGGATTGATCAGTATGCAGTGAAGCTTGTCCGGAAATCAGTTGCGATGAGTTCCCAACTTCCCACCAAAAAAAATGTAAACATCAAGTTTACGATTACGTAGTTGCGGTCACATTAGAGTGGTCAGACTGCATTATCACATGTTCAGTAGTTGACACGCTGTACAATCGGATTGTTTTTAGGGTAAAATTAGTTATTTATTTGGGGTAACACGTGCATGCAACCTTGTAAATAAGTTGGTGGCTTGTAAATAGTTTTTCATTACTCAGCGTAAATGGCTTTTCATTAAAAATTACCCATAGGTCTTTAAATCTTCGTTCACTCTCTGCACAGTGGAGTGGATCATGGATGAATATTGCAAGATCTTTGGCAATGCTTCAGTAGAAAAATTTATGCCTTCAGAAGATCTTGCCGACACATTTAGATTTAAATTCTTTCATTTAATATATTTGCCAGTCTTCGGCCAACTATTAAAAAAAAGTAAGGTTGCCGCCTGCCGGTGTGTTGGATTGATCATTGATCAGTATGCAGTGAAGCTTGTCCGGAAATCAGTTGTGATGAGTTCCCAAATCCCAACTTCCCACCAAAAAAATGTAAACATCAAGTTTACGATTACGTAGTTGCGGTCACATTAGAGTGGTCAGACTGCATTATCACATGTTCAGTTGACACTTGCTGTACAATCGGACTGTTTTTAGGTTAAAATTAGTTATTTATTTGGGGTAACATGTGCATGCAACCTTGTAAATAAGTTGGTGGCTTGTAAATAGTTTTTCATTACTCAGCGTAAATGGCTTTTCATTAAAAATTACTCGGCGACACATCTTAAAATTACCCGGCAACGCTTGGGCTTAAAAACCCATATATTGGCGATGCTGCATCCATCCTCTGCACCATGGGTTTATATCACTCTCAAAACCTCACACTACATGCCCCTGCCAGCAACGATGAAATGTCACACCAGGGTGCAGAAAGTGGTGAATGCGTCGTCAATATAGACTTTTTCAAGGCAAAGCGTTGCCAGCAATATTCAACATGTGTCGCCACGTGGCCAGCTGTATCATCATCGTGTGCAAGATGGGTCGCCAGCAGTAGAACCTCGGATTGTCACACAGAGTGGAATTCTAAAATTGGTGGTTCACTTAAAAAAAAGCATTCCGCCTTTAAAAAAACATTCCAGGCACTAGAAACAGGTTTATAGGCTGTCAGAAATCAGCCTCGTAATTTGGCATGAACGTTTGGTACGTTACGTCAGGCAACACAGTGAAGGTCCCAAGATTGAATGCAATAACAAAACTTGCTACTTATGTATCCTCTGCGTGCTGATGAATGCTAAATTTTTAATCAATAATTCTTGAAAATAAAATAATGGTATTTTGCTTCTCATTGGTTCATAATATTTGATCAATATAACGTGGCAATTGTTTCTCAGTCTGAATAGAAAATTTATGTCATTGTGAAATGAAAGGAAGGGAATTTTTATTATCTAAGTAAAAAAAAACATAAAATGGTTTCTTAACACTGCCCACGGCAATAGTCTTTAATTATCTGGCAAACTGAAGCAACTTCGATTTACTTTCTGAACGATTTGGCTTGCCGGTATTTAGATCGATCATTTGGCTTGGGTGTGCCATTCTTTTATTAACCTGGGCCTCTGCTAAAAAATCCAATGACCTGCGCAGTCTGTAATCTGAAGTTCAAAAGATCTTTGCATCTCACAGGACACTGATGAAGGACCTGTCTCTTATACACATCTAGATGTGTATAAGAGACAGATGGCGTGTTCATGGATATGGTAATATCACATCAATAATACGGTAATGCATGGATTTGGTAAATATCATATCAATAATAAATTTGAAAAGGACAGAAATTTAGTAGAGAGTGTTCAAAGACGCGCAACAAGGATAGTTCCAGGCTTGAAAGGCAAGTCCTATGAGGAAAGATTAAATATTATGAAGCTTCCAAGCCTCCATTATCGACGTCTGCGTGGGGACCTCATTGAAGTATATTTTGCCTTCTAAATTGTCAGGACATTGATAACAGAGAGATAAAAAAACAAGAAAACTTAAAAGCGGATATATTTTTAAAAAACTTAAAAGAAGCTCGTGAAGTGTACTCATGGCTTATACAAGGTCCCAGAAGGATTACTAGAATTTAAACAAGAACCAACACCAGGGACCATGACTGTAAACTAAAAAACAGCGTTGGAACACATCCTTGCGACAACATTTCTTTTTGCTTTGAGTCACCGACATATGTAACAGCCTCCCTGATAGCATCGTTGACGCTCCGAGTATGAACATCTTCAAAAACAGACTAGACGAAGCAGGAGCATATGTTCAGTCTTAAAATGCCTAGCAAATTAGGACCAGGCAATAAGTCCAGCAGCTATCTCAATCAATCGTCAGATATGGAAAGATCGGGTTCCAAAGGCCAGATCCCTTGTGAATCAAGTCACGAAAAGTTCAAGAATCGGCAACAGGCCATGGGCCTATTTCTTCAACGCCGACACTTCTATTC
>NW_025938997.1:0-77281 GCF_000764305.2 Hyalella azteca | reverse complement strand
ATTCATTACCTCAGCTTTCAAATTGAGGAGAAACTCATCGGCAGTTGGAGAAACTTCTCGAAGAAAAGGCAATGCACAACAAACAACATGACACTTCACAGTTGACTGACTAGAATAGACTCAATAGTCAATAGAGTACTCAAAAGTAAAAAATTTAGCATTCAAACCTTTAGATTCTGTGAACCTTGTGATTTCTTCATTATTAAAACTTTAGAAGGCTCACAATATACCACGTAAAGTTTTCACTCAATTATCGTCTCCAAGTTTGGGAGCATTATCTGCAGTTAATGCAGTTACCTTGCACACCGATTGCCTAACGAGAACTAACAAGTAAACAGTAAACACTAACCGTCATTTGTGCCACTTTGGTTGTTGCACACGATTGATCCTGCATGTATAACATTTACAATTTACGAAGGTTATTAAACCATTCTGCTGAATGTCAGTTACTGATATATTTGTAATATAGAAGAATTCGTATCTATCATTTTTTTGCATGAGTAGGTATATTGATGGTTGGTGTCCCTGCGGCCTGCTACCTTCTTTGTTTGTTTTTCGTCAAGTTGGTAATCCTGATCGTAACGGAAGGAGTTTCCATGTCTCAGCTTATTGCATCAATGGTCATCGATGGTCAGTTTTGTACTTGTGGATTGAATCATAGGCAATTTTTCATGTATTTGTGAATGAATGTACATAGTGAAGATGTTATTCTTTGCAATTTCCATCAATAATGACATAACTACATCATTGTATTACGCACTTTAAATAAGAAGTGTAGCATTACGCATTAAATTAGCATCAGTGCGCTAGCATTGTGTGCATTTGGGGCGGTCCATTCTAGCTTTCTAACGCCAATTGGATTCCAGTGGCTGTGATGTCACACACATTCTGATGCTAATTGGATTCTTGTGACTGTGACGTTGGACGCGTTCAAGTGTTGATTGGATCCTTGTTACTGTGATGATGTAAGCTCTATTTTTTTCAATGAAACTGCTGTGGCAGCTTGCATAGACTTGTCAGTGATGATGATGGACAACAGGTAGGTATGCTGGGCTTTCCAGATTTCTAGGTCATGCTTTCCGAATTGCTATGTTAACCAGTTAATAAATTACCCCTCTGTAATTCCACACTGATGTCACAAACTGTTGCCATATTTATTTAAAAACCTTTAGAATTCAAACCTACAAAATCCCTGAATTCCAACACTGTGTTGTAGGCGGAGAGGTTTCAACTATATCTGACTCCGCTCAACATTTCATCTCTGATTTGGTTTAGCCATGGGGTGAAGGAAAATGAAACACGGAGCGTGATTGACAAGAAAATATAAACACAAAAAAAAATGAAGCATACAAACGTAAACAAAGAAAAGGGAAAAGTGGGGTGCATAAGTGACAGACTTTAGTGTCTTGCCCAAACCAAGAACCCTGAAATAACACAAGAAATTAGCTTGTATAAAAAAGGGTAAATTGAAGAACCTTGAAAAAAACCATCATTAGCGCAATCATTATAAACAAATATACTCATTAACTGATTGACTAGCATTTAAATGTAAAGCAAGATTAAATAACATTATCAAAACAATTTAAGTATCAAAAATATTAATCAATCAAGCAAGTGGTGAATAGTATTATATATCCATCAGACTGAGGCTAATCATGGACGAAGCTCTGATGATCATCAGCCAAAATAATGTTTGTCGCAACTCAATCATCATTAACTCAACAAGTGGTGACAGAGGAACTCACCAGGTCAACCACTGTGCAAAGCTTCAGAATACTAGTGGGCCATTAGAACAACACATTGCAAGTTCTCTAACTGTAAAAACACCAGGGAGAAAAAGACAAAACATGGGTTATTGCATAAAGAAAACTAAAAAATAAATGCAAAGAAATTGATAAGTTATGTCTGAGATAGGGCTAGCTTAAGGCCTGAAGCCTGAAGGAATTGCACAAATCTTTATTGGCTGAACCAGCAGCATTAAAACACCAGTTGAAACGATTCACTCTACTACTTAATTATATCTTTATTGAACGCTAAAGCTTAAAAAGAGTATCACTTCCTTATAAACTAAACTTGGACTACTAGCAAGCGATAAACACCATAATGAGGGCCTGCACCTACAGTGGTACAATGGAAAATGACATGCCTGGAGAGAGTCCGCGCATNCAAAACAGTCCAAGTTGGTGTCACCCCATTTTATGGTAGGTATATAAATTCAACAAATTTGAAGCAGTTACTTCAGTTTTCAAGCCATGAATGGATTTCCTAATGTGTGAAAGTTAATATTCAAACTGTAACAAGTTTTGAATCTTATCTTCAGTTTGTCATTGTAAAAATGGATCTCTCTTATTTATAAATTATCATATCTGTAAATGATATTAGCGCTTCCAGTCTGGAATATGTGGCAGAGTTAAACAAAATTGTAGGAAAAATTATCATTTTGGGCGATTTGTGTGCCGTCAGGTATACCTATATATAATTGGCTTGCTAGATCTAATTTTTAGCTGAAAAAAACTACTTTTTGTTGCCCAATCTATGAGAGGAAGCACATAATGGTAGGTAGCGTAAGCAATCCTTTTTTGACTGCATTTATAGCTATTATGAATTTATTTCACTGCAAACAAATTATTTTTAGCTTACGTTTTTGCAAATTATGTATCACTTTTGTAAGTTTCTTGCTCATGCTCAAAGATTATGTTCACTCATGAAACTTCTAACTAAGTTTGTGTGCTTCATGAAATTTTTCCTACAGTGTCATTGGTTGTGATGATCTTGCCACTGCAGCAGCATCCTCTGCTGCACAAACACCTGCTCCAGATCTTGCAATGGCTGATGACTTGAAAACTGAAATTGATGATAATGCATCATATCTTGGGTCTCGTCTTGTTTTCCGCAATCTGCCAACAGATTATTCACCCGATGACATCAAGTCATTAATTGAATCAAAAGGTATGCATACAATTTATCGTAAACATTAGGTAATGTTTACAACTGCTTTTTTGAATGACAATAAACTGAGCCAATATAAGACTTAATGCATAATTTAATCATAAAACGCATTGTGATTAGATGATACATGCTAACAATAATCTAATCCTATTTGCACATACGTATTGGCTTTGAAAGGTGAAATGTGCCTGAAGGCTAGAGCCTTGAAATAAATTTGTATATGCTATGGTATATTTGCAAGCATCAAGTCTGAGAACCATTAAAATTTTTTAATGAATTACATGTATTTGATGTATGGTTTTGATTGCCAAGGCTCTATTGATCATGCTTTTATTTTATAACTTACTGATATATACCATAATGTTCAAAGAGGAAATTGTACAAATAAATTAAATCTCTTTCAGTTACCTTCGAAGGGCTGGTAGTGGATAAAATAACTGATGTGATTGCTGGTCGGTGTGAAGTTTTGGTTAGACCAGCTCTTGCAGCATTGTCCATCATCCTCTCACTCAATGGAAACGTCATTCAAGGGCAAAAAATCACAGTTATCAAGGTAATGTAACAATAATTTTTTTCATGCTAAGCATTTGCGTTGAGGTTTGATTCATTCATTAACTAAGCATATATTAGTTGAGGTTTGACTCCAGTAAAAATAAATGTGACAATATTTGATTCATTAGACCAATTGCCTCTAAGTTTGCCCCCCCCCCCTCAGGGGGGAGACTTCTGACAAGTGTCTGTGCTTGTCAGAAGTCCCATGGGGTTTCGCGCTCCTAGGGGGATTGTTCTTGAGCGCCCACCACTGAGCTTGCGGTGTCTGACCGTTGGTCTCAGTTGTGGGGTTAAGTTATTATGTAGGAAGAATTCCTTACATTTCCCGTCTCTGTCTCTCTTGTGCGGGCAGCTGAATCAAATATTGTTGCAAGAGGTCTAAGCGACCTCTTGTTCTAGTGTCTTAGTTTCTGTTGCTGTTCACCTGTCCCTCATTGACACTTTGGTCTTTTTGAGATGCTTACACTGCTTCTTTTGAGCCAGCTTTAGCAGACTGGACAATTGAGACCTTCCTGCCTCTTATGTGTGATGAATGATTTTTTTTATTTAAGAAACTTTCAATAACTGAGACTTTTCACCTTGTTGGTGATGTTTATCTTCACTTTCAGTGCAAGATAGCTAAATAGCTGAAGTGCTAGTAAACATTTGACCATTAAACTAACAAACTGCCCCTTAGTTTGTCAGTGGAAGAATTGAAATTTTTATTTCTCAGTTATTATCAAATTCCTCCATTTCACTCTTTCTCCAAACATATACCTACCAAACCTTGATTGTTGCTGACAATGTTCATGAGTATTTATGTTCATGATTTTTAACCTGATAATTATTTGGAAATGGTTGTTCTAGTCTCAATAAACTATTTTTTTGGGACATAGATTTCAAGTGCAATAATTTTTCCCTTTAAGACTCAAATCCTTGTTGAGGCAAGCAACCCATGAATTTTTATTTTATTTACAACAAAGGTTTCATTTCTAGGCATTAGTAAACTCTAAGCAAGTCATGTTGATGCTTGATTAATCTTACAAATAAAATTATTTTCAGATCATCACAGCTGATGGTTTTTCATCTCCAGTCAAACCTTCCAAGAAAACACAACTTGATTCATCAGGAGCCGACCAAAGCAATCCTAAGCAAGAATCAGAGCAGCAGATGTGCTCCATTACAGGATGCCGTAGCACTTTAGCTCGTGCAGAGGTGCACAAAACTTGTGCCCTCCACAGCCCATGCTTTCAAAATGATGTATTTGATCCATCCAAATGCAAGGCATGCCAAGTAATCTTTGCCAAAGGAACTAAAGGAGATTTCGATTCTAAGAAACTTTGGCGGCAGAAGCTCATGCGAATGAGGAAGAAAGGGATAAACTGGGCCAGTGATGATGTGAAGCGGGCTTACTTCATGGACGTCAGAAGCCAAGTGATTAGTTTTTTCTTCATTCTAATCTTACAAAACTGTATGACATGAAGTAGAATTTTTCTAATGTCACAATTATTTGAGTAGGTATTCATCAACTTGAGATATAGCTAGTGTTATGGACTTTAAAGGGTACCACAAAGCCCAAACATATGGGTGCAGAGAAATCTTGATTACTATAGGCTCCATTTTATTGTCTTAGAAAAAATTATTACTGTAGTTTCTAGAATGTGTGACACAAAAAATAATTACTAGCATAAAATGATTCATTTTTAGACTTGTGTAGCTAACTACTTGTACCAATTTATGTAAATAATAATTATTTTGTCACATGGCATTACCAGCTAAGTAAATTACAAACTTTCTCTCTTGCAGCCGGTCTTCTGTGCAACTAGTCCAGATGGGACAATCGCGACAGATGATAAATGTTCTGAGAACATATGTTCACAGTTCAAGTCTTTGACTAAAGACTTGGACCATCACCTTGCTGTCATTGATGATATCAATCACTTGTTCATCTGGAGTGCTCGCAAGTTGATGGAAAAAACAAAGGGACCTGAGTACAGAGTGTGTTTTGGCGATATTCCTCGAATCTTTGATCTCAAGGCTTTGGTTTTGTTTATCAACACCACAAGTGAGTGATGATTTCTATACTTATTGATTCCGAGTTTAATTTTTTAGTAATATTGATGTTTTTTATTGCTCCTAGTTATTTTTACTGCAATGTAGGCGAATTAACATTATTTACGTGTTGAATTGAATGTTATTCATTGCTGTATTTGTAATTGGTGTAAATTGATGTCCGATTTTTTGTTGATTGTTGCCTATATTAGTTCTTTTTTGCTGGTAAAATCTATGATTTGAAACTTATTACAGTTGGTTCCGTATCATTTGCTCGGCTTGTGAGGCCCAAGCCCGTCATTGAGTTTGACTCAGTGGAGGCAGCGCAGAAATGCATTGAGCAAATGAATGGTATGGGCATCAACAGTTCCAAGATCACAGCTGTTCAGGTTTGTCATGCAATAACCACACTTGCTACTTATGTATCCGTTGCTTGCTGATCAATGCTAAATTTTTAATCAATAGTGCTTGAAAATAGAGTAATGACATTTTGCTTCTCAGTGGATCATTATATTTGATCAATAAGTATAACATGGCAATTGTTTTTTAGTCTGAATTGAAAATTTCGATCATTGTGAAATGAAAGGAAGCGTATTTTTATTCGGCGTGTTGTTGGGCGTGTGCCTTTGGCACTCCAAGTCCGTCGGCTCACACCCGTTTCAAAGCTGGACTCGAAAAATCGGAGTCAAAAATTTCGAAATTTTGGGCATTTTGGGTCGTTTCCTTGCTCTGGCCAGGCAAATTCTATAAAATTTTTTGTACGGTCACATACCAGATTTTGAAGTCACTTTCCAAGATGGCACGATTGCTTGGCCAGGCCAAGCAACTCACACCATCCAGAAATCCAAATTCAAAATTTTCCATTTTGCCATGCTTCCATCATCATCAACCATTATCTAAGTAAGAAAAAAAATTAGCTGGTTTCTTAACCCGGCCCACAGCAATAGTCTTCAATTACTATCTGACAAACTGAAGCAACTTCGATGTACTTTCTGAACAATTTGGTTTGCTGGTATTGAATAGATCGATCATTTGGCTTGTGTGTGCCATTCTTTTAGTAAACTGAGCCCATGTTGAAAAATTCAATGACCTGCGCTGCCTGTAACTTGAAATGGTTTTAAAGATTTTTGCATCTTATAGGACACTGATGAAGGACTACCTACCAACATTTTTGTCGACACCACGCAGCAAGAAGTTTTAGAGGTCAATGATTCTGCGACTGAAGGAAACTGTCCTGACACAAGTGCTGAAATTTTGAAAGAACAACCAACTGAACTACCTGAAACATTAGAAGTAAAAGCAACTGATCATCCTGAAAATACGGTGCAAACGTCAACTAATCAAGCTGAAGACATAGAAATGGAGCCAATCATTGAACCTAAAGCTTCAGAAGATGAGCCTAGTGTTCATCCTGGAGATCCAGAAAAAAATTCAACTGGTGCTTCCGGGAAGGAAAGTCTGAAATTCCAGATGGATTTAAATACTGTTGATGAGCCTGAGGAACTTCTGCAATCTTACGATGAAATCAACCATCTCATTATTCACGATATTATTAATCAAGGCAACAAAACTCGTGGCCCTCAATACAGGGTCTTTATCAGCAACAGTCCTAATGGCTATGACCTTAGAAAAATTATTGTTGCTCTGAATAAGGAAGGCAAGTGACTTTCTTCTTGAAGTACCAATGAGGTTTGATATCAATATTGTACGATGGTGATGATAAATGATTATTGCGGAATATTTGTTACTTATTTTGAATGAATATGCACTTAGTTCTGTGTGTTAACACATTTTTTGATACGTGCCTCGAGGTAATAGCGCAGAACATGATAAAACCATGTGCAGTCCACATACATATATACCGTAGTAGATGATGAACCTCATGTTTGTATGCTACAAAATTCTAACTTTATTTTTAAATCAGTAAATGTTAGGATTGATTGAATAAATTTAACAGTACCTGCACCAATAGACGTAATAATATAAGGAATTTGGTTGTGCAGTGGGTGGCATTGTGTTCGCGCGAGTGCGACGCCGCATTATGGTAGTAGAGTTTGAGTCTGAGGAACTTGTCACAAAATGCATAGAATTTGTGAACAAGCTAGTCGTGCTGGGTCGACAGCTCTGCGCTGAACAGGTTGGTGAAAACCTTATAGGTCATTGTAGATTCATCTACTTTGTGTCCAACATTCGTTGTCGTTCATTATTCTATCTAAGGTTTAAATTGACTTGCCTACAGTAGTTTTTATTAATTCAGCAAAAAAGTATGGTAGGTATCCACTCTCAATATTAACTTGTATTAACTTAATATGAGAGTTTTAAAGCACACAAATTTTCAAATCAAATTCCGTTAAATTTCCTTTGGTGTCTGTCTAATATCAACATCTTAACATTCTTTTATGGTAGATTTAAGTAGTATATTTTCAACTACTATCCTGTACAGTGCACACCTATCCTTACAAACGAAGAAAAGTTCTAAGTGCGTGAACGATCCGGTTTCGGTCCGGAAATAAATTTTTCATGTGCACTCAGGATTTCGACGACCACCAACGCGTGCTTCAGGAGCGGCGGGCTGCGGCAAAGACTGCCGTGGATGCGGCTGCAGAAGAAGGGCAGAAATCAGATGCTGTCTCTGCCAATATAGCAGACAAGAGGAGAAAGAAAAAAAAGAACAGGAATGAAAGTCTTCCTTTTGTCCCCCCGAATCTGGATACGTATGGCTTCTCCGAAGGGATGCTCAGATCTCTCAACATCACCTTGCCTCTCGTTAGGGAGGTCAGGGTGTCAAATGTGGGTTGCTTCTAATGGTCCTTCTTTATACTTATTAATGTTGTCGATCAGTAGATTGAATTGGGGTTATAGGTATGCTTAACCTTGGAGTTTCATTCAGTCTTTTGAATTACTATTTAGAGTTGCAAGAATTGAACGATTGTTGAAAAAAATATGATTGACGGGTTCAATGCACGATTTCACCATGGCTTGCACAGGTTATCTCTTCCCTTTTCTGTTTTGAGTGCAACTTAAACTTAACAGGACTCATTCACTAGTATCAAATTCGAGCTAGTGTGAGTTTGAAGTAGCCATTTTTTGCTAATATTTCACGGCAGCCACTCCATAGACTTCCGGTCGTTTTTAGTCTATTATTTCAAAGGGTGCGTGCATCTAATCCTGGTTTAAATCGTAAGCCATACTTATGAAGTGCCGGCAACGGCCCTGTAGTGAAAATTATGAATCTGACAGTGGCATAACTTTTTCGACTACATATCTGCTTGAAGCTTCCTGTTGGGATTGTACATTTATGATGCAAGTTTTATGTCAACCGGCGTGTAAGTGGAATTTTTAGATGTTGCTCTATTTTAACTGGCCAACTAACTTGCAACTCTGGTTGGAATATCATTTTGAAAGTGAAATGGGTTGCATGTTAGAGGCCCGCATTGCCCAAAACCGTCATCACTTTCATGTTCTTCCCATGTTGATTCGAAGTGCTAGGAGAATAGGCGCCGTAAGCTGAATAGAATAGGCGTAAGATGAATAGAATAGGCGCCACTGCTCCAGACTGTTATTATTAGTATAGTCTTCACGGCATCTACACCCCAGCATGCGTCTTCCCCCACACTTGCCCCGACTCTTCACCCAAATAAATTTCTCCGGACCTAACCTAACCTCATTGGCTTCAGCATGGTGGAGAGGCGGAGTAAGTGTACAGGTAGGCGCTTGCTGGGGTGTAGATGCTGTGAAGATTATACTGACTGGAGCAGTGGCTGCAAGCACACAGCCCTTTTGGCTTAAATCCGTTGCAAAACTGGGATGGCTTGCGGTGTATCTAACGTGGTTTGCGACTTCGAGGCTGAGTTTAACTTAGCATATTTATACAGAGCTTTTGCTACAAGGCTTGTTTAAGAACTAATTTTGTGGCTGACGGTTGCGCATCAATGAAATGTGTAACATATCCTGGACTAAGGTCAGTAATTAAAGTAATGCTGGGGAAGCGTTCTCATCGTTTCTGAAGTGCTAACACTGCCCATGTCGCCAGCTGTGTGAGGGCATTACGCGCGAGAACGTACGGGAGCTTCTGAGCGTGGCTGGCACCGTCATGAGGGTTAAACTGGACCAACCTTCGCGAGAGGCCATTGTCGGTCAGTGCTTCCTTTCTCAAAACTATCTTTTCTTACGTCGTTACTTCTTCACACGCACCGATCTACTCGAGTCTATAATCTCGCTATATATTCGGTCTTCTCTATCCCATTGTTTTCTCCAAATGAGAATCTCTTGAAGAGTTATTTACTTCTCGAGGCTCATAGTTTCAGAAGACGTAGATACTGTATTATACACGGGTGATTTGCCCTCTTATACGCTAAGGCTGAATAGTGTCAATTACACTATGTTTACTGGACCATGTTTATTTGTTTAGTACAAACAAGGAAATTGACAGGATTTCGTTTTCACAGAAATGGCTCACCCTATTGACGCAGTTCAGGCTGTGTCTCAGCTCCACGCGCAGTTCTACTACAACAGACAACTCACCGTTGAACTGTATCGCCCTGAAGACGGGATAGCCGGTCCCAGTATCCCTAAGGGTCTCCAAACTATTGGCAAGCGATTGCCCATATCTTTGCCGACCGTCACCGATTCTCTTATGGCAAATTCTAATCCTAGGCTCTCGAAGAAGGGCATGCGGACGCAGTTCATGCGGAATATCGAGGCTCAATCCATGATGCCGGTCCCTGCGTTGTCCTTCAACCAGAACAACCAAGGCCTTAGTCAAGGTCTTATGGGGAACGCCCCGCATCTTGGAGGCTCTGGTACCAGTGTCAGCATTGGCGCCTTTGGCCTACCTGTTGTGAAAACCGTGATGCCTGTTGCCACGCCCGACCAAGGAAATCGAGGGAATGCAATGATTGGGCCTCAGCTTCCCAGCACCTTTGAGGAGAGCAAACGTGCCAAAAAACGGAAGAACTTCGAACAACTAACCTCTAAAAACCAGGAAGCAAAAAGGAGAAATCCTTACTGGGGCGGTAACGGATATAGTCAAGGTAACAATAGCGGAGATTTTCGCGGTAATCCTCGTGGTGATAATCTTTCTTCTGCTTTTCCTCCCAACAACTTTGGATTATCCTGCAGGAATAAAAATGCCAGCCCAAGGAACAAAAACTGGGGAGGAGGAGCAGGCAGAGGGAGGTTTGCTGACAACAAGCAAGACTGGGTTGATAATTCTGCAGGCACGAATTGGGTCCCTAAGGGGAACAACAAGAAGAGACGTGGCAAGAACCCTGACACCCAACAGAGCAATGCTGCATATTCAGCTGGTGGCGCTTACAACGACGGTAACTCATATCAAGATGGTAGTAATTTTACCTTACCCCCCCTTGGTGGTGCTGGGAAAGAAAGCAATAACTTTCGAAGTTATGGCGGCTGGGATGCGGGCAGCAGCTACAGTAACTACCAAGGCAACGTCAGCGGTGATGGCCAGGCGAGTTACGGCGCAGGTCAAGAAGCGAATTATAGCGCAGGTTCCGTGACAGCTTTCAATTCTGGTGCCGGGTCGAGTTACGACTCGGGTCCTGCGCCGAGTTACAACTCGGGTCCTGGGCCGAGTTTCAACGCAAGTTCCGGTCCTAGTTTCAACCCAGGTATTGGAATAAATTACAACCCAGGCTACGACTGGACGGGGAGCATAAACCCGCGCAACGCAATTTCAGGTCTCGGTAGTACCTCCGGCGCAACGGCCGCTGCCTCCGCGTACGGTGGGACGGAGCCCTATGCATCCGATACGGCTGGAGCTGCCAAGTCGTACGCCTCTGGAAGCAACAGTTACTGGGCTTAGGTTTGCGTCTAATTTTTATAAGCAAGACGTGTATAGAATTGCTTGCTATTATCAACATCGGTTTCTCAAAATTTTCCGTCTAGTATTTCGTATATTGTGAATTTTTTTTTCATAATCTGTTAATGATCTTGAATTTTGAAGCAAGTTTTCTGGGTTGAAGCAGGAATTCAAATGTTGCCAACGGGTATCCATCTTGGTAAAATTATTCAGGGTGCGTTGATTACAAATTCAGTACGTCTGTTTTATTCTAATAATTCAGAACTTCCGTAACAAATCAGGTGACGAAATTTGCATTGAATGTTAAACTCGAGAACTTTAAAATGTACGTCAGCGAGGCAGCAATGGTCTGCGCTATTCCATGTTGATTCATTGTAGCAGTTCAGCTAGAAAGATTGTTGACAGTAATTATCTGTTGGCCTATTTTCTGTTGCTGTCATCTTGAGGCCAGTTTATGGTCGTCAGTTGATGTTTTTTAAATGCATCCTTCGCTCATCTACCAAAAAAATTTTTTTCCATTTAAAAGAGCGAAACAATAATTCATTCAAGGAAGGCCGATAAATTTTTTTCTTCTATCAATGTTAATATAATATTTATGCTTTCCAGTTTTGTTAGTATCCGCAGACTTGGCCACTATGCCGTTTTTTGAAATATTAAACTCGCACATTAAATTTGGGCAATTTTGACCTTGGCTGATAATAATGATCCCAAATTCCTTGCTCCAGGAAAGGCATTCTGGCGAAAAAGCTGAATATTTATTGTTTAAGTGAACTGGTCACAGAACAGAAGCACGGTTAACGGGTGATGCCGATTTGGGATATTCGAAACACTTTGGCTGTCCACCGAATCGTATATTTGAAGGTCTGTTATTGATGATACAGGAATATATACGAATTATCCTGATGCGTCCAATAAGGATGGTTCATATAGCTTGCGGTAATTGTGTCTGTCTAGGTTGAAGGAGAATGTTCTGAAGGCAATCTAAAGTAACTTGTAAGTGAGGATAATAGTAACAATAAATGTAGTCATTGTATGACAGTATCGCACCTCAGTGTCGTCTCAAAAAGAATAAAACAGTTGAAGTGATTGTCGAACTTAGTTTTTGTAAGTTCAACTCGGCTATAGACATATAGAGGGTTAAAAAATATTCGTATAGAGTACATACAGATGCGCCAGTATGTGATGTATATTGTCTTCATCCTAAACGAGGGAATTGGATAGCGTTTAGAAAGTGGTCATTGATTTACTAAAGGTTTCAATAACATGCCCTGGGGTAACATGCTGGTTGTTATGGGTGCTAGGCTGGTCAGCGTTGCCTTGTGCTTAATTTGGAAGATAGTTTAGAACTTAGACTATCACTGGTAGTGCATTGGGTGGACAAGAAAATCTACTAGAGCCTTCTCGTGAGATTAATCTTCGATCCATCCAACCCAACCGTCTCGTTTATTTCTTAACCAATGAAGAGAATACAATCACATGTAAAGCACAACGCCCCAAATCTATATTCGTCAACCTCATCCTCAAAGAGAATATCATTGTAACGAGGCATCATTGAGCCCTCGCTATAGCAGGATGCTCTCCACTTCCTTACATTGTTGTTGCAACGAAATGCGCTGCAGAGCTCGCATTTATTCACGTTTCGATGAACTGCGGACAAAGTGAAGCGCAGAGTAAACTATTTTTTTTTTAATTGGACGTTTACCCTTTTGTTCCCACTGCGAGCAGCTAGTATGGGAAGTTCGCTCCATACGTTCATATGAGCTAATCAAAGTTACTTTCACAAGTATTTCTCTCCGGTGATCATTAGAACTCGCGGTTAGACTTTCGTACCTACAAGCTAAAACATTCAGTAGCATCAAATATATTTTTCATTACATCTATACATATTGCAGTTTTTAGTATTTTATATATTTTATCAACATTCAAAGATATATGTAATTTAGATAACTAACAAATATAGGTTACTTAGATACCAACAAGCACATTCATTCATCTAGTCTCTAGCTATAGAGTACAATTATGGCCACTAACACCTCGACCTGTAATTGATATTCAGCGGCGCGACAATATCCCGCTACATGTGAGTTGCTCCAAAAACCACCGACAAAACCGCATGCAAATGGTGACTAGTACTTGATTCATCCAGTGTAATAAATTTATGTATGTGAACAAGTTCTGATGAACTCAACTGCACGCGCGTCTTAGAGGTCGAAAAATCCAAGTTCGAAACCGAAAGCTGAGACTTGAGATTACTTACAGCAGAAGAGCCTGCATCATGATGTATAAAATATTCTATTTTGCCTAGAATTATGCTATTCGTATCTATGAATACGCTGAGAAAATCGCATGTGCTCATAACGAGTCGAGTTAATCAATGTTTGATAGAGCAAGAAGTAGAATCACTTATCGCGAGCGGTTGTGTGGGTGGGGCGGAGGGTATGGGTAGTCTCCTCGCGAGGCTGGGTACAAGGAGGTGCCGACCGTCCGGCGCTGGAGCAACACTTCGCGAGGTACTCTAACTCTAGTGTCCGTAAAAGTAAATTAATCCGTGAGTTAGTGGCGAGGTCTTCAACAACCTTGCTGGCGAGTCTTAACTGCGTGGTCCATGAGCGCGTTACAAATATGATAACAGAAAATCTCACGACAGCAGAGAAATCATTTAGCAATAGCTACAAATTAGGTAATACTCAAACATATGCATATGACTGAAGTTTATGCGAACTTACCTCGTAAAAGAAAAGAAGAAAGCATCTGAACGGCATGGTCACTGCGGACGCCATGTCAAAAAACTAAAATCAAAGTTGTGCGTACAGATAATGAGTAGGGTTTCAACGTATTCGAATTTGATTACGGACAAATATGGTGAAGCACCAAGGCGAAAGCAGCGCGGAGAATTGAGCGTGTGACTGAATCTCATAAACCTGTCTCAGTGGTGCGGCCGGTAGGGATATTCTCTTTCTAAGTAATACAGCCAAGACTGCCATGAGAAGACACCGATGCAACACAGTACAGCTGCTAACTAATGATACTTCATCCACTTAAGCTTAGATATACGCGATTATCTGAGTAATATGGAAACATCGTTGATGCCAATTGCCCGTGATTGTTTATGGATAAATTTTTAATGAAATTCCAGGAAATATTTCGAGGTCAACTTCGCTCCTTCTCGTTAAACAGACGGTTCCAATAATTTGAGAAATTTGCTGGTTATCGATGATTGTGACTGCTTTTACAACACTCGCTGTTGTTTTAGTTCCGCTTCATGAAGCATTAGAGAATAAAGGCTGTAGATGAAGCTTTCGCTTAAAATTAAAACTCAATAAAATGAAAGACAGAGCCAGGTTATTTCCTCTCACAGTGAGTGAAACTTCAGAAGGAGAGTGTGAAAATGAACCCTTCTGATCTACCTGCTGATATGACCATATCCATGCGGATCGCACAGCTGATGAATCTTGGCCCAAGCGGCTCATTAAGAGAATACAGTACCTGTTTCGCTGAAATTCAGAAATAATTTTAATCTTTTTGCCAATCTTAAAAGGGGAGAAATTTAACCAGAAATTAAGGAAAAGTTTGAAACTCGATGACTGTGGTGAAGTCATACTCTTTGAGTGATGTATAAAATTATTCAAATGGAAATCTTTTGGTTTATGAATATAAAGGCCGATCGATAAGAAAGTTAACTGTAAAAGTCACTTGATTACGTAACATAGGAAGAGAAGTGCACCTGCTGGCAGGATGTGAAAGTTGTATTGAAAATGACCTATACAAAAGGCAATGGAAATTCACTGCCATCGGTCAGTAAAAAATCACCAGCAGATAAAATATGAATGAATCCTTCGATTGGCTATGAACGGAGGTGCGTGAGAATAAAGACAAAATTTTGAACGTGATCATTAGAAAAAACGATTTTATGATGAAAACGCAAACGAGTTTGCATACACGCCAAATTAATTGTGCATGCATGAAGCATTCGGAGCATGATAGTAGGGAGAGAATTGCGTACAGTAAATGGATTATTTAAGCAGACTTTTAAGTATAGAAAAATACTCGCAGATTACAAATAAAACAAAATTAAATATTGTGCACAGTGTTGGATTGACTTTTGTGCGACTGTAATATTTAATTGGATTTTATAAACCAGCAAATAGTTTTGCGCGGTAATTTTCGAATGTAATGGAATTTCGTAAAAAATGTGCGATTTTTTAGCGGGCAAGCAGTATACAACTGACTTACCAGTTATTAAAATTCAGATTTAATTCTTTCTTGGCTTCCACTGAAATACAATATCAGAACGAAAAAAAATTAAAAAAAGATATTCGAAGCACATATTCTATCATAGTAAATCGAGCCAGATTGTAAAAAAAAACTTTGATAGGCTGCTCTATTGGATAGGCAGCACAGTAAATTCGGCCCTGCTACATACATAACGTAACGAGAAAGTATTCTGTAGTTTGATCAGTGTAACGTGGAAAATAAAATCGTTGCGTTGATTTTACTGTGGCAAAGCTTTCAAGATGGCGTGGACTTCCTCAGCTACAGCCATGAGAACGAACTCGAACTGAAGCTTCGTAGTAACCATGTTGGCTCGCTGGTCACGGATGTGCTCAAGCGTGGCCGCTATGTCGATTTCTTTGGCTCCTTTGGCCATGCGGTTGAGCACCATGTCGATGAGGATGTATGTGCCAGACCGTCCGATTCCGTCACTAAAAAAGTCATTGAGGCGTCACACATTTAGAATATTCATATAATACAGTATTCAATTGTTCTATGGAACAATTTTTCATAACATTATTGTTATAGCAACATGTCGATGAGAATGAATGTTCCAAACCGTCAGATTCAGTCACTGAAAAAGGTATCAAGTCGTCACATATTTTGAATATTAATATAATAAATTATTTAATTTTTCAGTCGGTTATTAGTAAAGAAGTGTAACATTGAACTTGTCAGTACAATAATAAAAGAAGTGTGCGATGGGAAAATATAAGAAAGCGAAAATAAAATGTACATAAGGGTTTTTTTTTCTGTGTCGGTATAACACAAGAACACTGGTTCTGAACTAGTGGACTAGATTATTTTCTCCATTAATCGTTTCGTTGGATGATTGAATACAACGCAGGTGGCCATATATTAGAACAAGAACAATTTGGTAGCTATGAACATATGCTCGCTGGAAAACTCATAGTAATGAATAATTAGATCTAAAATTTATGCATTTCATCATATTAAATATACCGAAAATTATAGCAGATATTCTAATAATTTTTCTTGTTAAACGAGGAATTTTATAATTACATATAACATCTAAAGCACACAAAATTTTATATTTCGCGTGGTTCAAATGCGTACCTGCAGTGTACGATGATGGGGCAGGAGCGACCACGGTACGACTTGTTCACTTTCCTGTAGGGGAGGAAGCCATGGAAAATAATCAATATCAAATATTGCAATTAATTCCGCCTCAATATATGAATGATAGCTCGGATATTATTTAATGACGTAAAACGTGAGAAATTAATTGATCGATGCTGTTTCTAATAAAAATTTGACATTTAATAACAAGTGCACATTCAGACAATGGAGCATAATTTTTTCTTATTATTTTTCATCGTTATTTTTGCAAGTATGCGACAGTATCAAGGCAAAAGTAAAAAAGACATAGACATAGAGAGAGTTATTATATAATAATATAATATTCTCCTGTACGGTTATCTCTGTGCAACAAAACTCCACTTGCGTTCAGGCTGGGAGGTGTAATTTCTTCATTCCCGAAGTCTTGAAGTATTAAAAATATTTACGTGCTTTTAGAATTCTGATTGCTGTTGGTTCAAAATTAGATTTTGACTAGCGATGTCCGTGAGTTGCGAGGAGCCGCTCCAGATGAAAAAGTTTCCAAGATGGTTATTTGGTTATTTCTTTACAGCTGCTTTTTATTATATTTTGCTGCGTGACGACTTTCTAATGACGCTGCGCACGGCTTTCCAAAAAATGAAAAAAATTGAATATATGTGGAAAAGAAAGTCTTCCTGTTTCACTTAATTTATAATTTCAATTTCATTCATGCTAGCAGCTCGTGTCTTGCATAAAATTAAATCCACTTTGCAGTAGAATGTATCAGGGATATTTTAGACTCAATTACGAAAAAACAAGATGGTAAAAGCAGCGCCATCATAAAATTTTCAGAATATTGGATCCATCAACAAAAGACTTTTCCTCCCGTCGCCGTTGGTCGAAGAGTGAACCTTGCTCCTCGAGTCTGCCGAGACTTGATCCGCGACTGCGGGACTGGAACGGATGACTGTACCATCTCTCCGCCATCACTTTTGTGACTATGCAATTAAATATCAATAAAAATTGCAAGAATCACGAAAATGATGGCCGAGAGCGGGACAAACTTGGCTTTGAAGTCGCTGGAAGAACTGATGTCTTTTTGACGGCATTTTTAGCACTTGCATCTCTTCCCACAATGGCATTGCAGTTGACGTTGTAGTGGCAATTAAGTTAGTTGTTCTCATTCCTAATTATTCTTTTGAGCTGAACTGAACAATTCGAGCTTAGCTCTAAATTAGCCAGGTGCGTAAAATTACAAAAAGCTTAACTTGCAATATACAAATTTAACCTTTTCGTAAGAAATTAATAATATTTTTTCTCAAAGTACCTTCAACTGATCTCCTGACAATCAATACTGTTTATTTCAACAAATATAAAAAAAGGAAAAATAATAATACATGTAAGAAAAAATCTTATTTTTCACTCCCAAATCAAGCTATTTCGTTCATTCTGCGAATAATACGCATGCAACTGACGTCGGCCGATCGTTAATACAGAAACCAGACTTTATCTTCCGTTTAATTAATTTTCAGGAGCAAAATACGGATACGCACCGCCGGAACTCGAGCAGCGCTTTGGTTGAGCCGGGGATGGCGGTGTCAGGCCAGGAGAGGAAGTGGAATTGCGTGACGGTGCGGGTCTCTCCGGTGCGAGTGTTCTTCAGGTAGAAGCTCCTGACGAGGTAGTCGTCGCACCAGATGTGTTCCGAGACCAGGTGAACCTGAACAGTTGGGGTGGTATGAATAAATGGTATGAGACTAGGGGCACCTGAACAGTTGGGGTGGTATGAATAAGTGGTATGAGACCAGGGGCACCTGAACAGTTGAGGTGGTATGAATAAGTGGTATGTGACTAGGTGCACCTGAGCAGTTGAGGTGGTATGAACAAGTGGTATGAGACCAGGGGCACCTGAACAATTGAGGTGGTATGAATAAGTGGTATGAGACCAGGGGCACCTGAACAATTGAGGTGGTATGAACAAGTGGTATGAGACCAGGTGCACCTGAACAGTTGGGGTGGTATGAACAAATGGTGCGAGACAAGGTGCACCTGAACAATCAAGGTTGTATAAACAACTGGTACGAGACCAGGGCCTATACTTCCAAAATTCGCTAAGCGAACGTAAGTACTTACGCTCTATTTTCTTGTCTATGATTGGTGGATTTTGCTTGGAAGGTCGTCAATGATTGGCTGATGAACTTACGATCTCTTAACTTTTTTGAAAGTATAGACTCAGGGGCACCTAAACAGTTGAGGTGGTATGAACAACTGGTATGAGACCAGGGGCACCTGAACAGTTGGGGTGGTATGAACAACTGGTATGAGACCAGGGGTACCTGAACAGTTGGGGTGGTATGAACAACTGGTATGAGATCAGGGGCACCTGAACAGTTGAGGTGGTATGAACAACTGGTATGAGACCAGGATTCACCTGAACAGTTGAGGTGGTATGAACAAATGGTATGAGACTAGGTGCACCTGAACAGTTGAGGTGGTATGAACAAATGGTATGAGACCAGGTGCACCTGAACAGTTGAGGTGGTATGAACAACTGGTATGAGACCAGGGGCACCTGAACAGTTGGGGTGGTATGAACAACTGGTATGAGACCAGGGGCACCTGAACAGTTGAGGTGGTATGAACAACTGGTATGAGACCAGGTTCACCTGAACAGTTGAGGTGGTATGAACAAATGGTATGAGACTAGGGGCACCTGAACAATCAAGGTGGTATGAACAAATGGTATGAGACCAGGTGCACCTGAACAATCGAGGTGGTATGAACAAATTGTACGATGGTGTTAACGACATCTGGTGACAACTGGAACTGCGAGAATGACGATAAAATCTGATCTGATACACTAATGTGACATGAGAATCTATAATAGAGAAATATACCTTGAATAAATTAAACATCATATGTCAAGGTAAGCAGAAGAATCGAATCTGACCTTGCATCAGATTTCAATCAGAAAGGAACAAGATTTCATAGGAAATGAATTTGAATTACAAACATGATTAGTCATGATTGATGGTAAAAGGATGAATAACTTCATTGTAACCCTATTGATAATCCAAGCCTATGCCCTACAGGCAAATGATGATGCAACTAATTTGATTAGAAGGTCGATTTCAAAGAATCAACGTTTGATCAACGCTATTTTCCAGGTGGGTTGGACAAATAATCGTTGGTTTGGATAGGTGGTTGGTTTATATGGAATGTCAGGTGGGTAGACACTACCTCGTAGATGTGGTAAAGCTGACTACCCTCCTACACTAACTCGTAGATGTGGTGGAGCTGACTGCACACTACCTCGTAGACGTGGTAGAGCTGACTGCACACTACCTCGTAGATGTGGTAGAGCTGACTGCCCTCCTACACTACCACGTAGATGTGGTAGAGCTGACTGCACACTACCTCGTAGATGTGGTAAAGCTGACTGCACACTACCTCGTAGATGTGGTAGAGCTGACTGCACACTACCTCGTAGATGTGGTAGAGCTGGCTGCACACTACCTCGTAGATGTGGTAGAGCTGATACACTACCTCGTAGATGTGGTAGAGCTGGCTGCCCTCCTGCGGCCAGTAGTGGTGGCAGAGCGTGTGGCCGTTCTCGTTGAGTTTGGTGAGCATGACGATGACGACGCTGCCTTGTTCCCAGACCAGCTGCCAGAAGTCGGCCGTGGTTGTGGCCAGTGGGCCCTGGGTGGCGATGTAGGCAGGGTTGCGCGGGTCGTGGTCCGTCTGTGTCACAATTTTTATTTATTTATTTGTAGAAGAAAAGAGGTTACCCCGATGGCTCGAGGAAAAGCTCCACATTAAATTGAAAAAAATATATATACGATCATACATGCATATTCATACATATACATACACATAATAAATATAAACGGTATCCTACGTGTGCCGAAAAATAGAGGCCTATTAAGATGATATCCTCCGTATAATATGTTGAAAAAATATGTTGCTGGCACACGCGCGAGAGCAAGTGTCCATGAGAACACACAACTCGAGTGAACAGAACATACGGAGTATATGTTCAAAAATATAACTCAGTACTCACTGCAGTGAGTGACAGAGAGCGCATTTTCTCATCGACGAAAACGTGAAGTCACGGACGGACGGACAGACGGACGGACATGACGAGCGCAATTGCGCCTTTTTTTCCATAAATGAGAAAATGCGCTAAAAAGGCAATGAAAATTAGCTGAGATAGGAAAAAGCTACGCTCAACAAAGTTGTATGTTTATAAGAAATTAGAATGGAAATGTAAACTTGTAACAATAATATTATGATCGAATTAATCAAATATCTATTGATATATTTTTTGCACAACCGTGTGTACAGAATATAGTTATAGATTTAACGCAGAGAAAATTCTCCCAAAATTGATCATATCTTATTACGATGACGCTGAACCTGGAATCAGAAACGTTTTCTATAAAGATTGAGACGTTTTCGTAGAATTTTATTTCCTTTATATTTCTCGTGAATTGGCGATTCGCGGAAACGAGTGACATCAATATAGATTATTGATTTTATGGCATACAAATAGTTGGATTGAATCAGAGAGGTTACAGCAGGCACTGAATGTTTAGTAAGTTTCGACAGTAATCGAATAATTAGGTTACGACAGGAAGTGTATGTTCACTTGGTTACGACAGGAAGTGTATGGTGTTCACTAGGTTCCGACAGGAAGTGTATGTGCATTAGGTTCCGACAGGAAGTGTATGTTCACTAGGTTCCGACAGGAAGTGTATGTTCATTAGGTTACGACAGGAAGTGTATGTTCACTAGGTTACAACAGGAAGTGTATGTTCATTAGGTTACGACAGGAAGTGTATGTTCATTAGGTTACGAAAGGAAGTGTATGTCCATTAGGTTACGACACGAATCGTAGAGTAAGTTGCCACTAACGATGGAGGAGGCGTTGATGTAGTCACAGCCCGAGATGTTGGCTTGCTGGTTGAGGTGCACGCGGTTGTGGTCGTAGGGCAGCACGGCGGGGTAGCGGTTCTTCTTTTGATTCGTAGGCTGCAAAACCGAGGGAGATGAGCAAGGTAACCACACTCGTTTCATTAGTGTAAATCAGCGTTCCGTCATAATCAGTAATTTTCAGCCACGAATTCGTGAAAAGGGTTCATTTATATGATTTATAAGTTAGGTATTTTCATACAAGTTTAGTAACATATAAAATGAACTATTTGGTTCGAACTAATAGAGCAGTAATTTATCACAGTAAAAAGACATTATTCGAGCAAAACTCAATGAGCAAAGTTACATCATAAAGTATACGGAGTTTGAAACGAACATTCTATTTACTCTTTCCACCGAGGTGGACAATTAAAAAAATTGCGCGACGGTAGCTTCAATTACTCAATTTTCTAATTTTTTCGAACGTAAATATTTTTGCCTATACAAAAATAGACTTTACTATTATGTGACATTTCTAGTGAAATAACAATTATTGCAGTGCATCAGTTTTCCACGGATTAAACAGTAAAAAATGAGTCCTTTTTTCATGCAGTTATTTCTTTGTTCATAGAAACAGCATTTTCCTTATTTCCTTATTCATAGTGACCAAGAGTTAAAGTTTACCTTCTTGGCGACCATGGTGGCACTGGGTTCGGCTTCGTAAGCGCAGAGAGCAACCCACTCCTGGTCGAGACGAGACTTGTTCTGAAGGTGGTCTTCCATGTAGGACTGTGGGCCACGGCAATGTACACTTAGGAACTCCATAAAAATTTGGGATAACGTAAATAAGGTTATTTATTTCTACGTGATATCAACAATAGTAGATGACAGGGTATTTTAGTAAATTAAATTATCGTTAAAAAAAACAAATTATAAATAACTAATCGCTAAAATGAAAATTGGAAATTATAATATCTAGAAAAATCACCAACAATGCGGTGAGGTTCACTCAACAATAAATAAATAAATAGCTGTGGAAATAAAGTAGATGTTGCATATTAAAAACTCCAATAAAACTGATACTTCGGAGAATAATAAATCGTTTAATATGGAACTAATAACTAAAATGAGGCTTCCAGAATTTTTCTGTTTTAGTTTAACCAAAAAAATCTTCATTAACTGGTAAGAAAAAATACAAAGTTGAACGTTAATCCTCACCAGGACCATGTGACCCGTGGAAATGTCCATGTTTGGAGCCACCGGTTCCTCACTCCTGAGAAAAAAATTGTCTTAAATTTGATGCGCAGAATCTTAAGTAAGGACCATCATAAAATATTTTAGTAGCCTTGAAAATAAAAAAAATAAAGTAATTTTTACTATATTCTTAGTCGCTCAAGCAACATCAGTTAAAAGGTATTATGTAGGCATCCAGCGGGAAGACCTAATTAATACGATAAAGTTGAGCCCGGAGTTTAACAAGCAAATCTTGTTATGGGGACCGGTAAAAAGAAGCAATTCTTGTTATGGTGACACGTAAATAGAAGTAAATATTGTTATGGTAGCCGGTAAGAAGAAGCAAGTCTTGTTATAGTTGTTATAGTAGACCGTAAAAAAGAAGCAAGTCCTGTTATGGTAGACCGTAAGAAGAAGCAAGTCTTGTTATGGTGAGCCGTGAAGAGAAGTAATTATTGTTGTGGTAGCCCGTAAAAAGAAGCAATTCTCGTTATGGTAGCTTGACAAGTCACGAGGCAAATACCTGAGGAAGTAGCGAACAAAACTTCAAAAAAGTGCATGTCAACTGAACGCAGCCCTTCCAAACATTCGTAATTCGACTGAGCGCAACCGTTCTTAGTCTTAGTATTTTTTACAACTATTTTTAGGGAAATATGAACACTAAATCTGAAATTTGAAATAATAAACTTCGGCACTTGCCATTGATAAATTTATAAAAATACACTACAATTTTTGAACACAGTTTAATGTTTTGGCGCGTGATTTCCACAACTTCAAGCAAGACTGTATTTAAACCAAATCCATTTATTGAAACTGATTAACAATGAGCACGCTAAAATTAAGCGTCAATTGAGGTTCAAATCTAATTATCGAGCAGAGTTGTAAATGATTGTCATCTTCACCAGCGACGGTAATATATCTTCTCAGAATTTAAATACAATCTTGCATAAAATTTCCAAAATTTCGCGATAACAGTCAGAATAATTAAATGAATTAGTTATCCAATCAACACCAAAAAGGATTGCTTCTATGTCGTCAAATTGGAGCTCTTGCTCAGCTTTAACTAGAATAGGATACTAGTTGTCGGTCTCCTATCAACTCTCCCTAGTAAAAAAACATCACTCGACTGTAATTGACAGACCGGATTCATTTCATCTTTACCAGCAAGGCTTCGCTTTATTTAAGCGAGTAAACAAGAGCGCTGTAAAAGTAGCACGGGGAAACTCTTCTAATCTTAAATGAAATACAGATTTTATTGCCTTAGAATAATATATCAAACAAAGAGGTTGCAAAACAGATTGTTTCACTCGTGAAATATTGGAATATTTCCTGGCGTAATTAATTTACAATTTGAAATTAAAATGTAGAATAAATATTCACTTTTTGCCTTTGTCAATGGATGCAGGAAAAAGTATATTAAATCTTTGATCTTTCGACTAAAGGAATAAAAAAATTATCTAGCACAATCATGTGTTAGTGAAACTAACTTTGGAAGAAAAACATACATGACCATCAACCGAAATGGGAAGCAAACTGAACAATTCAACTCATATCATCGCAGTCAACGCCATGATGATTGGATTTAAAAGCCTTGAAGTTGATTATACCGTTGAACTCAGTTATATTGCAGTGCTGAAAATTTACAACAAAAAAATTATCAGACTGTTTACCCGCATACATCCTTAAGCTTCTAAGGGTAAAAATGAAGTGTGAGTGACAATATACAGAAAGGAACGAAAAATATTCAAAACATGGATGATATACACAATGTGTGAACAATCTCTTCCAACTTTCCTCGTTTGTTTATACCGCGTGTTTATTATGGGACAGAAATGTGTGTGAATTTCTGAAGGGTAAAAATAAATTACTGCAACTTTTAAAATAATACAAGAAAATCAAGCCTCCTCTCCTATAAATGACCGCGTGGCATTAATATGCATTGCTTTTCTCTTTATCAGAGATGTTCTCATGGTCTGATCAAAATAATTCTATTCCCAGCAATGTTTTCATGGTCTAGAACAACTTCTACTACTTCCTGAGATGTTCTCATGGTCTAAAACAACTTCTACTACTTCCTGACATGTTCTCATGGTCTAAAACAACTTCTACTACTTCCTGAGATGTTCTCATGGTGTAATCCTATTTTTCTCATGCCAAGAGATTTTCTTTATATTTAATTCCTTTTCTTTTATTCCCCAAGTGGAAGACGTTGAAGAGGTTCCGCGCTCTAAACCTCACTTGTTCATCATAATCGATGATGAGGCGGATATTTCACGAGTAGTCCTAATCCATGACTCAAGATCTCATTTTAATAGCTCAATTAAGGAAATTTATAAAGTAAACAGTTTGCTGACATGTGTGAGATTAAAGAGGCAAAACATATATAAAAATTTGAATGCAGAAAAAAGTGATGCACAAATGTGAGGCAAAAATATTTTGCTCAGTGAACAGGGTAAAATTTTTTGGAATTTCTTTAACTTTCTCAAAAATTAATAAACCAAGATAGCCTGTAATTTCCGCAGGCTTACATAAAACTTTTTGTTAAGTTTACCTAACTCGTCTAAAATACTTGTGAGCGTCCATAAAACACTCTCCTTCAACGGCAGCTTTATATTTCAGAAGCTCAGCACAGTTCCTTATTAATGTTGCTAAATAATTACGCACGGCCTCACCATGGGATCATCCAAGAATCGGTGACGCGGATGTCGTCTGGGGGCAGGATTTTTTTCACGCGACTCTTCATCATGAAATCTATAAAGTTTCCTATGCTTGCAAAATTATAAAGTTTCCTATGCGCAACTATGAAGTTTCCTATGCTTGTAAAATTATGAAGTTTCCTATGCGCAATTATGAACTTTCCTATGCGCAACTACGAAGTTTCCAAAGCGCAATTTTCAATGTAATTAATTAGAATAATACCTAATTCTTGCACATAGCACATACAGCAAATAGTTCCATGTTACTGCAAATAATTAACTAAAACACTCCAATAAAGCCATTTAAAGTGTATAGAATGATTAATCTGTTTGTATATTTCAAGTACGAGTTTAAAAAGTTAATCTAGTTTCAATATTCCAATATTTATTACATATCAACGATACTCGCAAAAAATAATAAATTTCAGAAAGTTCTAGACGTCTTATACACAGGTGACTTGTAGCGAGGGACCGCCCACATGAGCTCTAACATTGAATGCACGTTTAAACAAACGTTGTTAAATTCAATTAACGTTTAATGAACGTTGATTCAACGTTATTTAACAACACCACAAGAACAACACCAGACAACTGCGAGAGCGCAGCAGTGACTGCAACAAGTGAGCAGGTGTACATGCGTACGCACCCAATCAGTCGTTGTGCTCGACAGATGTGCATACCACTTGTGATCACAATAACAGATGCTGAACGTAATAGTGAGCTTTCAATACAGTCTCTGCTCAGGAAAACGTGTGGAGCCTTAGATTTGTTAAGCCTATGATATTACTAGAATACTTCATTTATATAGAAGAATTACGGCGAAATAATGTAGAAATAAAAACATATGGTCAAAAATACGTAAAACACGCAGTTGTGTGTCAAAAAATTATAATGATGTAGTCGAAACTGAATTTGATTTTGGTCTGAATTCTCTGAGTTCGCCCTGTGATGAAATTTTTCTCGCTCGTGATTTAAAATTCGTATGTTGTTAAACAACTAATTCCGAGAGCACGTACAAAATTATTTGTGATTATCAACACATAATCTGAAGAGAGTTTGTGATGTTGGTGAGTTTCTCATCAAGACGAAGTAGAGCCGGCAGAGCATATTCAAAATAATCTATGATTATATACACGAAATCTGAAACGAATGTGATGTTAGTCAGTTTCTCACCAAGACGAAGTCGAGCCGGCAGAGCATATTCATAATAATCTATGATTATATACACGTAATCTGAAAAGAGTTTGTGATGATCAGTTTCTCACCAAGACGAAGTCGAGGACCGCGACCCGGGGGAGTTGCCGCCGTTGTCGGACTCCTTGGAGAGGCTGGCGATCCTGGGCTTGGCGGTACCATGCGTGCCAGGCAGGTTGCCTGCACCATCCTTCTCACCGTGCACAGACTTGTTCTTGGCTGCCATGCGGGCACGGCACAAGTCCTGCCCGCCAGCAACAAAATTAATATATAATATTGAAATTTAACGGCTAAATTTAACGGTGCTGCCGCCAGCAACACAATTAAGATGCAAGATTCTAATTTAACGGATAAATTTAACGGTGCTGCTCGCCATCAATAAAATTAAGATGCAAGATTCGAATTTAACGGATAAATTTAACGGTCATGCCTGCCATCAAAAATATTGTGATATAATTTTGAAATTTTAACGGCACTAAAATGAATCAAGATACAATTTAAATATACTTAACGTCAGGTGTGGTTGACCATGTGCAAATTTGGAACACGACACACTTTTCTCAGTCACTATAATAATGATCGTAAATAGCAATTTGTCTTAAAAGATAACTGTATTGCACTCAGAAAACCT
Source organism: Hyalella azteca (assembly GCF_000764305.2). Lineage (NCBI taxonomy): Eukaryota > Metazoa > Arthropoda > Malacostraca > Amphipoda > Hyalellidae > Hyalella > Hyalella azteca. The sequence goes on along the minus strand of NW_025938997.1, from coordinate 49,929 downwards.
ATAGGTCGTATAAATAGTGACCCACGTTTTTGCAACGTAATCACCACTCGCCTGCTAGTCACCACTCGCCTGCTAGTCACCACTCGCCTGCTAGTCACCACTCGCCTGCTAGTCATCACTCGCCTGGTAGTCACCACTCGCCTGCTAGTCACCACCCGCCTGGTAGTCACCACTCGCCTGCTAGTCACCACTCGCCTGCTAGTCACCACTCGCCTGGTAGTCACCACTCGCCTGGTAGTCTTTACTAGCCTCGGAGTCACCACTCGCCTGCTAGTCACCACTCGCCTGCTAGTCACCACTCGCCTGGTAGTCTTTACTAGCCTCCGAGTCGCGGTTGAGGCCCCGGAGCTTGAGTCGCTGGGCGGCGTGGCGGCGCAGCAGCAGGAGGCCAGCGGCGGCCACCACCGCCGCCGCCATCACGCCGCTCACCACCGCCGCCCCCACCATCAGACGCCGCTCTGAGCCACCACCTTCGACCACCGACCAGCCTTCTCCCTGAGCATGGATTATCACATTGGGTTAATTGAGTGCACGAAAAAAATGGACAAGATGAAAATGTAAACAATATAGCAATTCACCAAGGATAAATAAATATTTTTCATCCTCCTGAAGTTTGTTGGTGTTAAAAGCGTGAAAGACAGCGGCTAGGAGATATTATTCAGCATCAATTATTCACTGGAATCCAGCACCAAGAAATAGTTAAGTTACGTTCCACCCTTCCACGATAACGAGCGTCAGCCACACAGACTTTATCACTAGCGGCGCTAATTGCAAAACGAATATAAAATGGTTAGCTTAGTGAAAGTTGCAATACAATCCTGATTCATCGCAAAGTAATGGCGCTGAGCTCTGGGAAAGGCTTGCGGAGATTCAAAGTTTAATTTGACGCTCGTGATTCCGCAGGCAAACTCTTGATGTCGGAGTGAGCCGAGCAAAGTCCTGAGTAATAAGCGGCAACAGTTGCTTGCAGCTCCGTTCACCTCATATGCAGATGACCGCATTTAATCTCCCTTAATTAATGGCTTTGCATTGGGCTTTTATATCGACAGGTAAGAGGATATAAATGCATCAATCAGTGAACGTAAGCTCCAGATATCCACAGATAGGTTTTATAAACTATAATTATTGCGGCTTCTCTGCGGTGGAGCTTTCCAGTTCATCATCTGCACGACATCAGCTGTGAAAAGTTCGCATTTTGTGTTGGCAAGCGCGCGAGGGGACATATCGGCAACTGGGAAGGAATTATGTACACCAAAATTGCATACGATCGCCATATAAAATGCAATGTCCGTCCAGCTGTTGGCAGTCAGTGAGCAATTGACGATAATTTCGAATTTTTATTTAATTTATTATTAGGCAGAAATGATGTGTCTCGTCACTGCATGTAATCCCTTAGCGCAGAAAAGAGTGACAGCTTTAAGACTAAAATTCAATATTTAGCTGTCAAGCTAGAATAGAAAAAATGTCAACTTACTGATCGGAATATATAATATTAAAATTAGAAGCTATTTTTTCATCCGTTTCACATACATTGAAAAGAATAAGTTCAGGGGTCTAGAATATATAGTGTAAACTTTTCTAAAGTTATAAAATATAAAGATTTAGAAAAGTAATAAAGTATATTATCGAAATATCTACATTTCCGACGCAAACCTTGCGAACTGAAATTTATTCCGAGTATATAAATGTAGCTTTTTCCCGAACAACACGGGTAATATCCTAGCCAGACAAATGACCACGCCATTTGTTTTGTGATGGTCAGGCTTGGGGAGGCACCGCCATCAGCGTCCTACGTCAGTCATGCGTCGCGTGAGCCTTCATCTCTTAGCGACGCTGCGTCACCAGACCGCATCACGACGAGGGTGATGCAGGGGGTGATGCAGGGGTGATGCAGGGGGTGATGCAGGGGGTGATGCAGGGGGTGATGCAGGGGGTGGGGGATTAGGGGGATTGAGTGTAGAGGAGGATTTGGTAGATGGGGTGTGGTATAGAACATTGGAGTTGGGGTGCAGTTGAAGATTTATTGAAGGTTTAAAAATGCGAAGAACGAAACAGAAAGAAAATGTATTGAAAAAATGTCGACGGGTGTGTTGAAGAAAATTCGTGAAAAAATCTAAATGACTTTTATATTAATGGGAATTTTTAAATGCAGATAAAAGTAAGTAATAAAAGAATTAAATATTAAATTGACTTTCCATAGCATATATCTCAAAAATATTCATTGCTTGTCATCAGTCTATGTATAGAATGTGTATACATGTTTATACGTTTTATATAAGTAGTTTTGGTTTTCAATCACAGTAATATCCCCAGGCTCATTATTTCGTAGCAAATAAGTATGGAATTGAAATAACAAAACACTGTTGTCATCAATAAAAAACTAATTTTCAAGTCAATAGTTTCTTTAACCACCGGCTCCTAATTATCAATGACGCCAAATAAAAATATGCAAAAATATAATTTCTCCAATTTTGGACGGCTTTAAAAATCATCAAGAATCTCTAAATGAATTAGAATTCACGAGTAGTGAACATATTTCGAGGGATCACAGCTGCCGCAAGTTCGTATCACGGCATGACACACATCATACACCAGGCCAGCCTGCATCAGTGAACTCCGCATCACGGCATCACACACATCATACACCAGGCCAGCCTGCATCAGTGAACTCCGCATCACGGCATGACACACATTATACACCAGGCCAGCCTGCATCAGTGAACTCCGCATCACGGCATCACACACATCATACACCATACACCATACCAGCCTGCATCAGTGAACTCCGCATCACGGCATGACACACATCATACACCATACACCATACCAGCCTGCATCAGTGAACTCCGTATCATGGCATGACACACGTGATACCAGCCTTCATCACAGCCTTGATCTTCTGCCAGAATATTCTCAACTGTTGAGTTTTAGGAAATCTTTTCTTCAAGGAAGTCGATCCGTGAGAAAATGAAAGAGTGAACGGAAAGATTGGTGAGTGAGAACGAAGAAGCTTTTGCTTTGCTGAGAGCTCCTGCAGATTTTTGCTCGCTCATCACGGAAAAAATGAGAAGGAATCTTGCTCACTGCTGGAGGGACTAAGTCTTCCCACCATAGCTTCTGCTGTAGGGACCGGAGCTGCAAAAAATGGATGCAAGGTGCACATTTTGGTGCTTTTTTTGACGCTATTTCTAAAGGCTGACTTTTAAATCGGATACTAGTGATTTACAGAGGAATATGAAGTCTTTTATGAATACAAGGAATTACTCAGACGCGATATCAACAAGTTTAGTGTCTGATTATGCATATAATCATCATTAAGCAGTGGTTCACAATAGTACGAGGCTCGTCCCATTATACTGGAGTGCTGAGACATGGCAAGTGACAAAGGCGTAAGGAACGGAAGATATTTTCTTAAGACAAGCACGTCTTGCGATTCATTTTTAATTTTTTAGAGCTAATTGCCGAAATGCGGAACAAGACAACAAACTGTCAATTGTAAAGAAAAAAAATCTTGTGACTGCTTAGGGTCCAGTATGCCGGATACATGAACGAGTGAGAAGTCTTTATGCTTCTGTTCGTTGCATAATATCCAATAAGGTTACTTTGATGCTTGTCCAAGAATTAAATTACTAGCAATTATTGATGCCAGTCTGGCAATTTTTGTAATTACGCAATTATCACAATCTTTGTTGGATCCACTAAATCAAAATTTACGCTATATATATTCGAGCGCGACGTTCACTTAAGGAGCCAAGTGTTCTGGTTCAATTCAGTGATAAATGTAAGTGCATTTTTTCAGATAGATATTTTAGATGGAGTGTAATTGTCAGTCTGCTGTAGTTTAATTTGTTTTTGAACGTGCCACATAATTTTTATTTTTACTATTTGATGCCGTGCCCTCACGTCTCATGTTATTTGATGTCGTGGATGCGATTCACTAACGTATCTTGTGTAGCAACAACAACAACAACACGATATTTAATTCGACCAGATTAGGGTTGTGCGGGCTAAGGACAAGTGAGGCCGGAAAATACACTTCTGATTAAAATTGGCAATGACCTAAATTAGAATAATAAAAAAGGTTCGGGGAACATTTCCTTAGAGCGATAAGCAAATTAACATGACTACTGAAACATGAAGCAATAGATGTTCAAGCCACTGCCGTCCAAAGCTAATATGTAATATATATACCAATTTTTAATGTTTTCGTACTGGATTAATGTTCCGTCTTTTGATATTGTTTCTAGCCAGAGGCACATTTTAAATCAGTAAGTGTTCAGTGTTAAAAAATAGTCATGGTCTGGCAGTTCACTCAGAAATTTCAAGCTGCCGAGGAGAATTAACCTTACCCACCCCACGCGATTGGTAGTGCCGTGCTGCCTAAGTTTTACTTTAGACCATCGTTCAATTTTGAGGTTCAACTTCCAGTTGCACTTCCTTTAACGTGATTTACAGATCAGTGAGGCCATACTTTAAAAACTCGCTAAGTGAACATAAGTACTTACGCTCCATTTTCTTGTCTATGACTGAAGGATTTTGCTTGAAAGGCCGTCAATGATTGGCAGATAAACTTACGATCTCTTAACTTTTTTTGAAAGTATAGGCCCAGATTTACTTTCGTTTTCACCTTCATCAAGTTGCTATGATTCACAAAAGCCGCCGAGGTCAGTGGCCCCACAGTATTTAATATAATCCTGACTGTGTGGCTCCATTGTTGAGGATTTGAAAGGCGAGTGGGGTTGCAACAGGCGATATTGTGGCACGTCTTTGAAGGTTGCTCTTGATATGATTGGTGACACTAAACCTAGCCAGGTAGCCTGCAAACTTGTGTCAAAATATTTTCCGCGCTACAGGGCTCGTGTTCAGTTCAAAGTTTAATGAAATGAATGCGCGTAAACTGGTTAAAAACATCGATGCTTGCTTCTGAAAATGTTTGGACCGAGCAAACTTTTGGAAGAAAAATATCGATTTGGTGAGTGTTGGAATGATTCATGTGTTGATGTTAATTGAGCATTACGGAAATTACGTAATCGTAAGAAAGCACACTTTTCTCACCCCATGCTACCAGCGGTGCAACATCAAAATGTTTTCTGTCAACGGCCTCAATGAATTAAATTTGATGCAATCAAAGCTTTTTTAATAGTTGGATTAATTTTGAAGAAAATCTGATTGGTTTCAAATCTTGGAACTAGGTATAACCTCGAGCAAAATAAGAATTTCCTAAGCTGAGGGCCGAAAATACTGCCAAAATTCTTATGCCTTGGCCTTGATAAACTATAAAAATTCCTGAACTGAATGCTCTAACAAACAGACAAAATTCTTACGCTTAATGCTGCATTACAAACACAAAATTCTTAATGGGAAGACTCTGATGAACTGACAAATGTCTTCAGCTAAAGACTTTAACAAATGAAAATTTTCCTAAGCTACAGGTCATAACAAACTAGCTGACGGAATTCCTGAATCAAAATCATATGTGATCGACGAGTCATGAACCCATCCCATTTTTACTAGCACACGTGATCAGGCACACTGAAAAATATGAAACCCGTTAACAACAATTTTGTTCGTAAAAACAGACTGCCTTTGCTCGCCAATTCCCTGGCTGAAGTCAGCCTTTGATGCTCCACGAGAGGGCAGTTGTGAGAGGGGTGCTCCAGGGCTCGTTTCTCGTATGATGGCAACCGGGCTATGTTTTCTGCTCGATATATCGAGTGCTGTGGTCTATTGCAATGGATGGCTATACTCAAAGGTATAGGGTCATGTGTGTGTGTACCACACAGATCTACCGTAAGCCATTTGTCAAATTGCAGAAGGCTCGAAAGCCACGATCTATTCCGCAGCTGTCAACTAACTGGCACGATACGCGAAATTCAAATCCCAAAAGTCGCCTTTTACAAATATTTATCTTCGGGAATTGCATTTTTCAAAATTCACTGGTCAACATGGGAAATGATCTCATGTTTCGACTTAATTGGAGATGGAACTCCTGTTCGGCGTCAAATTGAGCGTTTGGACTGAAGTCCAACTCGGCGAAGAGAAAAATCCGTAGTCGCTTTATTCATCAGAGTCTTTCGAGGGCCGAAATATTATTCAAAGATAATATCCTTGTCACTGAATCGAGGGATACCTTGGGCATCCATGGTAGGTCATTCAATTTCTAAAAAGTCTTGTGTCGAAATTTCAAAAAAAAGTAAAAGAAATTCTTACTGTAAAATAAAACAAGGAACAAATGCAATGATTCTTGCAATGCTTGTGCTAAAATTCCTTATTAATTGCCAAAGCAGCACTCAATTATACAGTCACTCAGTTTTTCTCTAACTGCAAGGAAGAGAAATGAACTCACTGACGTCTGACTTCGCGGCTAAAATCTTCTATTAAATATGCTGTTGTTTCAAGCTGAAAGTTCAAGCTTTGCTTGCCAGAGATCTGTCGGGTTGGCATACCTCCCCACTGTTTTCTTCGACTGCTGTACTCGTTAGCGAAATTTCTTTTTCCCCATGCTCCACCCTATATAGTCCCGCATCCCCTTTCGCGACCCTAGTCCCTCGTCCTCTTCCCCATGCTCCACCCTAGTCCCTCATCCCCATGCTCCACCCTAGTCCCTCATCCCCATGCTCCACCCTAGTCCCTCATCCCCATGCTCCACCCTAGTCCCTCATCCCCATGCTCTACCCTAGTCCCTTTTCCCCATGCTCTACCCTAGTCCCTCATCCCCGTGCTCCACTCTAGTCCCTCATCCACATGCTCCACAATGGTCCCTCATCCCCATGCTCCACCCTAGTCCCTCATCCCCATGCTCCACCCTAGTCCCTCATCCCCATGCTCAACCCTCATCCCTCTTTCCCATGCTCCACCCTCATCCCTCATCCCCATGCTCCACCCTCATCCCTCTTTCCCATGCTCCACCCTAGTCCCTCTTCCCCATGCTCCACCCTCATCCCTCTTCCACATGCTCCACCCTAGTCTACTTCTCCATGGACATCAAAGTTGACACGGGAGGCCTTCCCCTTCCCAGTCCTCCCCTCTCGCCCGAGGGAGCAAGGGAACGAGGAACGTGCAACTACAGTAATTACCTTTGTTTTTTTGCGATTTTCACTCACAAAAAATGTTTAAATCAACACGGCGCGATGTTTCATGCCAGACAATCTAAATGAGCTCCAGGCTCGGTTGTGCTTCACAATACGAATTAACGCATTGTTTACATATGCAAGTAACATATACGCGAGTAAAGTAGGCATCTAATCACTTATAGGGATTAATTGAGAACTGTTGACATTATGTTTCTTACTCTTCAAGTACATGAACGTATAAGTCAAAGGAAGGAACAAAAAATCTCATTAAGAACTAACAATATTCATACAAGTATTAACTATTATTAACAAACAACATTCAGACAAGTAAATGCTCTATGTCATGAAAGCTCGTTTCTCGCGATCATAATCTGTTCAAAACGCTAAGTTCATCACATGAATAATTTCTCCATATTGCTATGTTTTTATACAATTAAGAAATTTTTCAAGTCGGCTTTCAATACTTCATCCAGTTCATAAACCCGGCAAGAACACAGATTTACATTAAGAAAGTTCTCGTTTATCCTACAAGGAACACGAAAGTTGGGGTTAGATTCGATTAAGCGACTTAAGAGGGTTTGAACCCGCTACTGATTGGTTTTGAACCCTACCGATTTAAGGGTTTGAGCCCGCTACTATTTCCGAAAATCCGGGCAGAAATCGGCAATGGGGCAGGGATATTAAGAATCGGCGACATGATAACATGATCTAGCCGATACTATTTACAAAATATATAGTCCATCAAAGAAACAGTTATAGGCTTGCAAGCTCTACACGTGTCTCTTTAATATCAACATTCCAGGAAAATTTAGGACACCATAATGAATCATATAGTTGTGTGGCTAGGTACGTCTCTGATGTCTCAAGACATCGGATCAGAACCAAGCACCCAACTCCTTCATTCTGAAGATCCCTGTACGAGGTCACACCTATCAGGAGCTTGAGAAAAATATGCTCACGGCTCGGGATAATAAAGGTCTCGGAGGAGATCTTCTGCAGAAGGTAAGGTCCTTCTGGATCATGATTTATTTTATTTTGCATTCTATCGACTCGGGTGAGAAAGTAAATACAATTCTAATTCTACATATGCGTTAAATTTTTGTATGATCATTAAGCGTGGTATTATGAATAGGTTTCTTTCAGCAAATGTTCAAAACGAAGTTGCAGCGGGATGTTTACATTAAAAGAAGCGTGCTCATCCAAAACGATTCCTTGCCTACTAATGTTACTTCAGCTGTAAAATTTTTTGGCCAACAGACTGATTACGAGGTAGTTTCTCTTCTGAACTTATACATGTCAGACTCATCGACCCCAAGGGTCAATGGGTTCGAACAACTTGAACAGTTCAGAAAGAGTGTCTACAAATAATTAAACTCGTAACATATCGTAACTGAATAAGCTTTCTTAAAACCTCCAATGATAGAACTTTTCAGTACATTTTTGTTTGTGACTTAATGGATAATGAGATACCTGGCTTCTCAACTAACGGTATAGGCAATTTGTGCCACCGGCATGCCGAGCATGAAGCCAATATAGCACCTCAGCCGAGCGTTGTTCAGTCGCTTACTCTCTTATTAACGTTTTTAATAAGAACAACTCAGCTGAAAACAACACTCCACTGTCAGCCTTTCTTTGACCGTCTGAAAACTTCCAGTTATTTCCAGGTTGAGCGAAAGTTTTTATCAACCGCAGTCTGGTTTTCTGGTCTCACCTGTAATGCACGATAAACATTCTTTCGCAGGTAAATGTGAAGATAAAAATATTAGTTTCAAGAATACGAAAATGTTACTTGATCATAGAAGTAGATTCGTTTCGAAATGCATAATATCCCTAGAAATCACTGTGTCTATGAAGTATTTATACTTCAATTACATCCTACATTTTTCGTCATTCATTAATATGTTACGTGTCCTTGAAATTTTGTTGTACCAGACGATAACTCTTCGAATAAAAGATGAAAAAATTAATTACTTCGATCGCAATACAAGTATACTCACAAAACAGTGGAGCGCGAACAGCTTAAGGAATTTCTAAATTAAAGATGATAGACGAGCAACTATATATCAGCGCAGTGACGGGACTGAATTCTTGCCGACGTCACCGAGACTCGTGCAAAATTAATCTGAATAAAAGTCAACTAGAGGAAAAAAATCCCAGAGGAAAAAAATGCCAACGTAACCAACATGAACCAGAGAAAAAATCAAACCCGATGACCTCACCGAGTTTGTATAAACGAAGGAAACCTGAATAGCTTGCAAAAAATCGCATCGCAGCGCGCATGGTGTATAGCGGACTCGACTGAAATACTATCGTATCGCTTCACATTTGTAGAGTGTGGTCGTTTTGAGGACTCCTATCAAGAATATAAAATATATCCGAGCTTATCGGAAAATCTTCCCAGCAGAGATTGCTATTGACAACCGTTCCTACCATTCGAAAAGAAGTGCGGAACGAACAAATTGGCGGAAAAATATCTATAACTACGGATTCATAACCTTTAAAATGTTTTCCGGATCTTTTTCATACTAGATTGACTATTGTGTATAATTTTACTTATAATTATTTTATACATTCACTTCCAACCGCCAGAAAAAAATGACAAATATATTTAACATACCATGAAAGTACTAGTAAAGTCCTGAAAAAGAATGAATATATGGCAAACTGAATAGTAGTTTATGAACTGAATGATGGAATTGCTTAGAATACTTCTGTATGTCGAATAAATAATTGATCAACAACACGACCCAGGAATATTGGAACCCCTGCCGCGTAACTCGCACGAAACAGCCAAAGGAAAGTTCTTAAAAAGAACTTGAAGTGAATGCTTTAAAGAAGTATTCTAATATTTACGACAATACTAGTTTTGCTACAAACTTGAAAACAAAAATCTTTGCGGTCAAATAAAAAAAACACCAACACATCACTTGTGTACGTCTTTCTGGTTTCACTTCAGCAAGATTGACGGAAAAATCGTAACTTTAGTCGCAAGTGAGGAACTCGTGGCAATTGTTTCCGATACGACATTTTTGCGCACCTGCGTCTCTTGAGAATTACTTTTGCATTAGACTGAAGATCGCCCCGTAAAAGTTGGTTGTTTCTTCGAGCAGGTTTTCCACTCGCCCGACTAATTAGACGACAATATTAAAGAAAAAATATCGAGACGATAATGATCGGGTGGAAGTTAACAGGCCTTGAATTATAGCGACGACGTCGAGAAAATTATGTGAACACGTTCAGTGATGCGGGCAACGGAGTGGGGGGTGATGTAAGCCTATCTCTAAAGAAATGTACATACCGAAATTAATATTTTAATTTATGAATTGGCATGTGATTTAACTCTTACATTGTCTTTTTTAATGGGAAGAGAAAACATCAAAGTTGCGTAGGGTCTAACACTGATGTGACGAAATCGAAACTTGGGGAATCAGTTTCCACAAACAATAAAAATTAAAGTTTTAAAAATTCAAATGGACAAAAGGGAAATGGCAGAGACTAAATAATTAATTCGATGATGAAGTCTGAAATTTGTACTGAACCCAACATGTAGTTCACATTATAGCTAATTAATATGAATATTCGAATATATGAATATATTAATTATTAAGAAATGGAACTAGTAACATGGGATGTTACTGCGGCATGTTAAAAAGCTGTACTTTAAAAGGATGGAATCCAACTCAGAACATCGGATGTTGCTTATGTTTCAAGTCCTCACTCAAAAATGATGGAATCCAACTCAGAACATCGGATGTTGTTGCCCTTTGTTTCAAGTCTGCACTCTAGAAGGCCGCTTTCCAAACTTTTCAGGAGACAAATTCGACTCGGTTGAAAAACGAAATCCTCAGGCTTTGATCGATGAAGCCCAGGCCATTAGAATTCCCAGAGGGATACACACCGACCAAAGCTTGAAACCTGGCACATCGGCCGTAGAATTTTCTAGTTCCTTGAATTTTCCACGCTTCAGAAGTGTCATTGGTTAACTGCATTTGCTAGGGAGTGACCGCCAGTGAAGAGATTGCCCCAATTTAAGTGAAGTGAAAGTGGAAGCTTCATCTGAAAGTCAGATATGAAGGGAGCTTTCCCGGAAAATATGTTTATGCAAATTGTAGGCATCAGCGTCGGCTGCGAATCCCTGTCCCAGTGTGCGATGGTAAAAACGCCCGTATTGCATAGGGACTTCACCAGTACAGAGAACGCTTAGAGTCGTTCTTGATTATGAGGTATACAAGTCTTGAACTTCAAGGCTTTTAAGACTCAATCTCAATATTAATAAACTTAGTAATGAATACGAACAATAAACCTTAACAATAAATTTCAAAGGTAAGCTTAAAATTACTTAACTTAAAATTCAAAGATGGAAAATTTATTTTGAAGAACTTGTACCCTTCCTCGGACGAAATTCCTTGTCTTCACAAGATGGATCTTGAAGCATTTGTCAGTTCACAGATTGGGAACACCAGCCTATTATTGGAAATGAAAAAATATCCTGTCCCAACATATATGCTACAATATTCATGTTTACTCTATTCTTTGCTCGTGTTGTGCTCAATTCATAAATACCTACTGGAAACTAAAGTGTAATTCGGCCGTTTTGAGAGTACATGTAAAGCATGAAGTGCAATAAGTCACATTTACCAATAGCCCATGATAACGGAAATTTACCTCGATCAATAATTTTGTCCCAGAGAGTTGTATTTATATCCCTGTATTGTATCAAGGACGCAAATTATATAATTAATTTGTTTCCTTAATAGACTGACTAGTTCACTGGAACTGAATAACACAGCGTCATCAGGGACGGGGAAAGCATCAGTAATTATCCAAGACAGTGAAGTGAAATATTAATCGTTAGAGCATTGATTCTTGCAGGACCTAGAGAAGTCACCTAAATTAAACAAACATGTCACACTAAAGCGTCTTATTTAGAGCTCCATTTGCGAGCTCCAGGCTCCTTCTGAACAATTAAAGAGAGAAGTATCAAGGTGTCACAGCCCCTGAGCCCTGAATATTGAGTGAGAAGAAACTCGAGGTCTTCTGCCCCCAACAAATCAGATCACAAGGAGCGTTTCTCCAAGACCACAACGTCTCTTCAAATAATCATTTCGATCGTCATTTAAAGCTGCGGTAAAGTTTCCCGCACGCCAGGGACCTTTGAATATCAAATTACTTTTTTGAAAAACAGCACATAAAACGGATAGGAGCAAATGTCGCGATTTCCATGCAAATATAAACTGCAATATTGATAGGAAGGAACAGGAGATGTCTCGCAGAACCCGCTTTCAAATACATGAACTGGGAGACCGTTGGTCTCGAGCGTGTAAATCAAAGCTTCTAACGCTGTAAACATAATCCGTAAACTCGATATTCTTCATAAATATTAAACGAGAGCCACGACGATTCAAACTTGCGTGTCTTTGTAAAAATCCGTCTCTATGACACAGGAAAATCTTTAATCTCTCCGCATTGAGGATAACAGTCTATGAGGTTATATTAAATTGATTGTCAAGAAGCGGTAAATATATTTTCCATTTCATCAATCCAAAGCTGTATTGAAATAAAGTTTTGGTACAGGCAATTCAAATTGTAATTCTAGAAATGATCAAGTAAATCTGAGTGTAACGGAATTTTGGTGCCAAAATTTGCTTAGATTCCGGACTTAGCTGTTCGACAAATAAAAACATCTACGAGTTTTATTTCTAGTCCGCTTCTGACACTTGAAGTGCTGTCGGAAAAAGAAGCATTGTGCCATGAGCACCAATTTAAGTAAAAAATTTTCGAAAATATGTTTAAACATCAGGGACGAATGCTCCAAAAATCATCCCGGAACAGCTACATTATTTACTTCTTTCTGAACACCACTCGAGTCTGGAAGCCTTTCCAATCTGAAAGCCGATTGTGGGTATCGCTAAAGTCGCCTACAGTAGGGTGCTCCTGGGAAATTTTAGTCTGTACAGTGTGGCCGCTTCAAGAGCGATGGGCAATATAATAGTGGATGGTGATTGGCTGCTATAGTAAGCAATTTGATCATTCAAATAAAATTAATGTTACACACAATTGGTCCATAGGATGACTATGAATCTACCGAGATCAGTAAAAATAATTAAACTGCCAGCATCAGGGCGAGTTAATGAGGATGTTAATTAATATCATGTCATGGGTGCAGTCCAAGCGTTCGCAGAAAAGAATTCGGTTGTTGAAATTAACGATAAGACACAAGATTTCGCGATTACACTTCTCAGGAAGAATTCCCAAGATAAAGAGAAACGCATACAAGAATATAGACAAGGGGAAAAAGGGAAATCCCCCGGGGGCGTTTAGTCCCCTCAACGTGCTTCGAAGCTGAGGCTGAAGATTTTTGCCCTCACGGGCACTCGAGGCTCCCTTCAACAATCCCCGCTCATTTTTGAGTGAATCCAAAGCGGCTTCGAAGTCACCAAGCGAACCTTAAAATCAGAATTTACAGCTCGAACGTGATCGTAAATGATTGCAAATGTTTTAAGAAAAAAATAAAAAGAAAAATATTAAAAATATCTAAAAATTGATTAAAAATACGAGTAAGAAAAATAATCGTTCTTCCATGATGGAAATACTGAAGCCTACTTACAGCGATCTTGTATGTACGAATGAAGAAAGTAGAAACGTGATTGAAGCAGAAGGATTCATACCATCAATGCCCAAACGAAGCATTCAAGTTCTCATTCTATAATAAATACACGCACAGAAACAATGCATATAAATTGCGCCAATAAAATTGAAAATAAATACAATAATAATTTTAAAGTAGTTAACACGAGAGACATTTTGGCTAGTTAAAATTTAGAGGAGACGGAGTGGAATTTCTCACGAGCCGTGCAAAAATTGCAAATTATATATGCCCGAGAAAGTCAATAGATAACACGATAATATATCCCAGTGATTCATGCATATTTTTATACAGACGTTGAATGATGCGTAACGACGCATACAGATGTTGAATGATACATACAGACGCTGAATGACACATATGTTGAATGATGAAAAATGATACATTTAAAAGTTGAATAAGACTCGAAAAGCACAATGTTTTTGAATAACTATCAAATAGCGAACTAATTTCTTACGATACGACTCCTTTATAAACTGAGATGTTTCGTTTCCTGAGGTGTCTTCCTTTAGACAATCGAAGTGTTTTCTATGCAAATCTTTTAGTGACTTCAGTTTGGGACGGACTTGCTTATCCCACAGTAATATTATATAGGGAACAACCTGCAGCGTCATGAGCCAAAATGCAAATCGAATTATGTAGCGATTGAAAAGTTGCTTCATTTATGAGTTGAGTTTTAATTGTCTTATTCGCGGTGATGAGGGATCAGCTAAATCGATCGAGAATCAAATCATGATTTTTCTCCTGCGTGCATGGATCATCTATCAACTTCAGGCGAGATAAATCAGGAGCTGAAATTTGCATTTATCGGCAGCTCAAGCCTGCGGTCTGAGACCCTACACCCCCCTTAGACCCTCCTTTCCCCCTGCAGACCCGTCAACCAGACCCTCCAACCAGACCCACCTCCCATGCAGACTCTCCCCCTAGAGCCTTTCTCCCCAGACCCTCTCTCCCCAGACCCTTTCTCCCCAGACCCTCATACCCAGACCCTCATACCCAGACCCTCATACCCAGACCCTCATACCCAGACCCTCCTACCGTGCAGAGTCTCCCCCAAAACCCTCTCTACCCAGACCCTCTCCCCCCTAGACCCTTTCTCCCCAGACCCTCATCCCCAGACCCTCCTCCCGTGCAAACTCTCCCCCCAAAACCCTCTCCCCCTAGACCCTCTCTCCCCAGACCTTCATCCCCAGACCCTCCTCCCATGCAGACTCTCTCCCCTAGACCCTCTCTCCCCAGACCCTTTCTCCAAGCCCTACGGGACGATGTCCATTAACGGCCCAGAGATTAGCGGAGCAGCGACGTGCTCTGATTCTGGGCTACTGCCGCTACTGCAGCGCAGGATACTGTTACTATTGCAGCTGTGCTCCTGCAGCTACTGCAAAACCTGCAGCTGTTGCTACTGCAGCATCTGTTACTGATATCATTGCAGCACTACTCTTACAGCTACTGCAGTCTCTGCCGCAGTAGCTACTGGTGCTGCACCAATCGGTGCAGCACCTAACTTTTTGCAACTACAGCCGTTTATAAAGATGTTTTCATTTCAGGTAGTGCAGCTGCCAATACAACCGCGTCAGCCGATGATTTTTTTGGTTCTGTTTTAGACTTTTATTTATCTGAAACCTAAGCTTTTGTTCCGTTTTCAGTTTATGTTGATGGTATACCTCTGCTGTTGCACACTGCCATTAATGCCGTCAACAGATAATGCTAATGTTAATGCTGTTACCCCTTGCTTTTGCACAATTCTATTATTGCAGCTGCATATACTACACTTGAGACAAAAAAAAAATTAGTGAACTGCTCACTGAATGATTGGACTCGTATACTGAATGAAATGGAGCCAGTGGATGCATTGTACCTCGATTTTGCGAAAGCATTTAACAGGATTCCGCATGAGCGGCTGTTGCGTAAAGTGAAGTCTTGGGGAATCGAGGAGAAACGTACTCCGATGGATGAGAGATTTTCTAGTGGGTAGACGACAACGTGTCAGTATTAACGGAACCGTGTCAGACTGGGCATCAGTGCGCAGTGGCGCGCCACAAGGAAGCGATCTTGGGCCTCTTTTGTTCGTTACTTTTATAAACGATCTGCCAGAAGCAGTGTCCAGCGTGTGCTCCATGTATGCCGACGACACACAAATATTTATAATACAGTGAAGGATGCGTTGAAAAACGTATAGTTGCAAGATGTTCTTGACAGGTTAGTTGACTGGGCTCATACGTGGCAGCTGTGTTTTAATGCTGACAAGTGTAAAGTAATTCATCTTGGTAAGAACAATGAACAAGCAGCTTAAAGTATGAGAGAATATGGTTGCGACCAGAGATCAATAATGATCGAGAAGCCTATATTAGAAAAATATTTGGGAGTTTATGTCGACAATTTTTTCAGCATTGAAGCGTAATTTGATAAAGTACTATATTAGAAAAATATTTGGGAGTTTATGTCGACAATTATTTCAGCATTGAAGCGTAATTTGATAAAGTGAATAAATTTCTTGGACTGATCGGACGCTCATACGAGTACCGAAATGCAGTAGCAATGAAGCTGTTTGTTGCTGTCTTGCGCCCGAACCTAAAGTTTGGAAATGGACAAAAATTTGGACGAGAGTGTTAAAAGTTGTGTACCAAAGATAATTCCAGGCTTAAAGGGCAAGTCATATGAAGAAAGAATAAAGATTATGGAGCTTCCAAGCCTCTGTTATCGACGTCTGCGTGGTGATCTCATTGAAGTTTAAAAGTATACTCATGGTCAATACATGGTCCCAGAATGATTACTAGAATTTGAAACAAAAACTAGCACCAGGGTCCACGGCTATAAAATAAAAAAACTCATTCATGCAACATTTCTCCTCGCTTCGAATCACCCACATGTGGAACAGCCTCCTTGCATGATGACATCGTTGACGCTCCGTGTATGAATGCGTTCAAGAATGGAAGACGAAGCTATGCGGGATCTTATGTTCAGACTCGAAATGCCTAACACCTTACGGACCTGGTAAAAGTCCAGAAGATCTTTTCAAACCAACGCCAGTTTTTCAAAGATTTGGTCAAAAGGCCAGTTTTAATATCTCTTTTGAACAAGTAATGAAAGTACAAGAATCGGCATTAGGCCATGGGCTATTTATTCAGTGCCGACACTTCCATTCCATCCAATGACTATCGGTACACTGTTTCGTGAACGCCGACAATTTTTAAAGCGCAGGAAAATTAGAGACGCAAGAACACGACACTGGTTTCAGTACTCGTTGATGCAACAATTGTCGTTGTTCTGGCAAAATATTTCAATCCAGTAATAACGGCAGCATCCCATTCCGGTAGTATCGGCAGCATTATTATTAGAGAATAATGGTAACATCTATTTTCGGCAATATCAGCAATAACCATTCCAAGTAATATCAGTAATAACAATTCCCAGCAATATCAGTAAAAAACCACTCCCAGCAATACCAGTAATAACCACTCTCATCAATATCAGTAAAAACCATTTTTGGCAATTGACATGCAATGGGGAGCAGCATTGTCGAGCCTGCAGCAAATAAACTCATCCTCCAGGCTGTGTCATCGTTTAAATATTTATCCTTTTATAGACTTCCTGTGATCTTATTAACTATTTACACAGAATATTCGGGCAGCAAACTTTCAAAACAAATTCAGGCAGGACGTAAATTGTGATTTTACGTTGAAGTTAGTGAAACTAAGCAACACAAGCATTAGCTGCTTCAAAGTCTGAGCTGTGCTTACTGAGGTATCAGTCCCAGACGTTGAAAATGTGGTCGACAGATATTTTTGGCCGATGGAAGACGCAGCTGTAATTTTCAATAGGGTAGTAGGCGAACTCTTTGCTAAGTAGAGAATTTTCTATTTAAAATTCCTTTGGTCACGCAACGCGTATCCATCGTTAGAAAATCAAGACGATTTCCTTCGCACAAAGCACTAACTGAACTGAATTACTATTTAAAACAGTTTTCGTCTCTATTTCAAAAACTACTTCAATAATTAATTGTACATAGCCTAAAATAATGGTAACAATTCGCTCAGAGTCATATATGACTTCACTGGTTAAATGTAACTTTTGTTTCTGACAACGGAAAACAGCCTAATTCTTACGCTAGTGGACAAGTGAAGCTATGCATTATAAATTTATTCCTTCGGTATAAGATATTGCTCGGCCTTTAATAGCAGTAAAATCATCCATCACTGAACAGTATACAATTGAAATGATTTCGGCAATATATGCGTTCCATTGTAATTGACATAATAATAGGAGTTAGTCAGGTTCTCCTGCACAATTAACTATCAGTATTTGCCTTCATTTCAATTTCTAACGCAAAAAGAACGAAGCTGAAGCAGTAATTATTCACAACATCAGGGCTTCAAAACGCTCGTCCACACATAGAAAGTGATTAGTCGATTGGAAAATGCGAGTGATTTGAACTAATTGGCTGTCAAGCTGCAAGGTAATAACCAATCACAGAACCGAGTATATGACCAATGATTGGCAAGCTCGTGTCTTAATGATGTCGCATGATATTGTCTGTACCAATTAATGCTGGTGATGTCAGAAGCCGCTTGCAGTGGATATACTGCAAAAACATGGGCAGGAAATAAGTGTTGTGTTTAGAAACAAAAAATTCTACGCACCGTACAAAATGTCTACAAGAAAGTAGTGGCCGAAAGTCCTGTGGTTTAAAGGTTGACTACTGTTGTGAAGAAAATATTCACGTAAATAATTTATTTTCTCAACCATGAAACCTTGGTTATTATGATATAATTTTGAACATAGTTCAATTTTAATTGCCAAATTAACCAGTCGAGCATGTTTTTCGCCGTAGTGAATCCTTAAAATATTACCACAGCTGAGTTATATATGGAACGGTCATCTATTGCTAAGAGAAAGAACTGCAATTCACTGAAGGATCCTTTCACGTAATAAGCTTTCATCTGCACCCGTAATATCTCCTGCCAAGTGCCACGTGCGATTATCACACAAAAATACTAATTACAATACATAAACACTAAACGACCATTTCCTTCGGCCACAGCACTGCATTAACTATACTTTCGACTACTAATACCATCAGCCATTGCACAACATCTATTATATACGTTTTAGATTACTGGTTTTCATCAACATTGTTTTAGAACCATAATTATTACATTGAGGATTGTAATTAATAATTAATTGAGGATTGTAATTAATAATTAATTGAAGATTGTAATTAATGATTCCCACTAATTATGAGGCTCAAGGAACTCTTGAGTATATGTTTGGATTTTACAATGGTGAATGGCACCGCATTTCATGTCCAAAATGTCAACGGTAGTTCAATTTTAATTGCCAAATTAACCAGTCGAGCATGTTTTACGCTACAGTGAATCCTTAAAATATTACCACAGCAGAGTTATATATGCAACGGTCATCTATTGCTAAGAGAAGGAACTGCAATTCACTGAAGGATCCTTTCGCGTTATAAGCTTTCATCTGCACCCGTAATATCTCCTGCCAAGTGCCACGTGCGATTATCATACAAAATACTAATTACAATACATAAAAACCTAATCACCATTGCTTTCGGCCACAGCACTGCATTAACTATACTTTCGACTACTGATACCATCAGCAATTGCACAGCATCTATTATATACGTTTTAGACTACAGGTTTGCATCAACATTGTTTAAGAACCATAATTATTACATTGAGGATTGTAATTAATAATTAATTGAGGAATGTACTTGATAATTCCCACTAATTATGAGCCTCAAAGAACAGTTGAGTATTTTCTTTTTGCAATGGTGAATGGCACCGCATTTCATGTCCAAAATGTCAACGGTATGAAAAATGAAATAACTGTGAAAAGTTCTATGACAGTATCTAAAAAATATTGTAAATATTTCTGCAAGAAGTTTGCAATCGGCTAATCTGGAGGAAAAAATTGCCTGGGCTGTTTTTTTGAACGAAATACAAAGTTAATAGCGGACTTGTACAGGAAGAGATCAGTTAAATGAGGACCGAGAAGATCATGGTTCAGGTTACCCGGAAATTGAGAGTCGGTCGCGTCTGCGTATGCGCGCATTTAGAGCGTCAATTATTGGTCAGAATATCAGCAGCTGAGCAGCATAGATTAGCAGCAGCTAAATAGTATGGAACAGCAGCAACTAAACAGCACACAATTGCAGGCGCTAAACGGCACAGAATAGCAGCATCTAACTAACATGGAATAGCATCAGCTAATTAGCAACGAATAGCAGCAGCTGAATAGCTCAGAATAGCAGCAGCTAAATAGCAACGATAGCAGCAGCTAAACAGCACAAGAACTTGGCTGCCGACAAACTAATTCCAAACTGGAACTTCACCACGTAACAAGTCTGAACACATCCGCAAGTCTCGGTCAAGTTCCAAACCTCAAATCACATCGCTCTACAACAATGTTGAGAAATTGATGTGGAATTAATATCATGAAGCGCTGCTAATGTACATAGTTAATGCGGTATAAAGCAATATGTATTAGCAATAATTTTGACGAGGTGGTATTCAATTGCTATAAAGTCTAGGTTTTGATGGTATAGGGAGCTTCTATAGAGTGTTCAATGAATTTGTTTGTGATGTAATTCTACGGAACACTCAATATATTTAGAAGTAAGCTAAAAGAGAATTCAAGTTAAGCTTTAGCATTTTGCATGGGATAAATTGAACAAAGTCTACGGTAATAACTACAAAGATTTATGTATCAAAATGTCACCCGATGATTTCAAAGTAGTGTGAAACTAACAGAACGAGAACTGGCACAATAAATTGAAAATAGAATTTATTCAAAATATTATAGAGAATAGGACGTCAGGAAAATATTTTAGAATAATATTAATAATAAACGGACTGCTTGAGTCATCTAACTCTCTCTAACAAGCGAAGTCAGTGCGAGCTAAAGTTCCCGTTTCTAATGAAGAACTCAAATCTCATCTTACATTCATTTCGGGTTATTCGTGAAAATAATATTGTTTTACGCCGGCAAAAACTACGTATACTAAATAATTAGACTTTATTTTAATCTAATAGAAAGCATTTACAAGTCTAATAGATATAAAATGAATGCTTGAACGATATATTCGCTTAAAAGTGTTTAAAACATTGATCAATTATGAAAAACTTTTGAATTTTCGGAAGATACAACAAATTATTGGCTTAGAAGCAGATTAATGCAGCTTCCATTAGTTTTGTTTGGATATAAGAAATTCTGATTTAGAACTGCTATGCTGCACGGTATCTATGCTGTCACGCAAATAGATTAAATGATCATTTAAATAATTAGTGATCACTTTATGACCACTACTTATAAAGAAGTTGATATATAAAATGACACGCATTGTGAAAAAAACTTTCACCTGTCCTAAAATGGATGCTTATCTAATTTTATTACAATTTTTTCCTCACGGTTGGCTGTGATCATCGGCACAAGACGTCGGGTTTTGGGTGGCAGTTGAAAAACTAACTTTGATCAGCGAGAAGAAGAGGCGGCGATCAGATAACTCAACGTTAATTGCATGACGCGGAATGGCAGCAGCATGCCTGCATGAGTGCTGCATGAGTGCTGCATGAGTGCTGCACGAGTGCTGCATGAGTGCTGCATGAGTGATGCATGAGTGCTGCACGAGTGCTGCACGAGTGATGCATGAGTGCTGCACTCATGGTCTGGAGTGCATGGTTTGTTAGTCAACGGAAACACCCAATGATGAGTAGCTCGCACATGTTTTAAAATATAGTTTGTGATATTTGAATGATTAATAACACCTGATGATGAATGGCTCATAATAGCTGGAGTTTTGGAAGCATCAATCATATATTTTTTCGTCATAGCTTGTTTGTGTGTTAGAAGCCTGACATTGCAATATATATAGGAGCTTTTGGGGGTGCGTGTCCAGGATACTTATCCTGGCAGGATATATAGGGTCTGTTGGGGTGCATATTCAGGATACTTATCCTGTCAGGCTATACAGGGACTGTTGGGGTGCGTGTCCAGGATACTTATCCTGTCAGGATATATAGGAGCTGTTGGGGTGCGATTCTAGGACAATTATCCTATCAGGATCTTACCTGCATCTAAAAATTCATTATTAGCGACTATTTAGTAATGCATTGCAAAACTGGAGGAAAGGATTCGACAAAAAATCAAAGATATAAATTTAGTTTTGAAAACGAAATTATATTTTTAAGCTAGTGTCAAATGAAAGTTCTATGTTCTATGCAAAATTTTAGCTCCAAAAGATCAGTCACTCAACATATATTCGACCAATCATTATTAACGGGGTTCAGGATAAAGTTATTCTAAAATTACGTAGGCTATCGATCCCGGACAAAGGCGTGAAAACTTTTAATTAATTATAGAGATCTTTGAACGGAAGTCGCCGAGCCAACGCAAGTACTCAATAATTCTGAGGTCCCTTGAAATCATTATTATATATAAAGCAATAATTGAACAATGAACTAACTTCTGCTTTCCACAAGTGTAATTTTTTGTAGGTAGGACCAATAAATATGAATTAAATGCGCCAGAACATCTCGAATTTGCTTTGTGCTTATGGGATGATTTAAATTTTTTAAAAACATGAATAATGAGAATGTGGGTCGCAAGTGATATATAATAATTTGGCTGAAAACCATGCTTACGAGAACAATAAAGATAGAATTGCCTCTCGAGAAGAGAAAATTTCTCTTTTCAACTTCAAATATTTCAAAAAAGTCACTTTTCACCGCCTCAATATTTTAGGCATACTAATCACGCGACCTTCAGTAGAGTAAAATGTCTACCAAATCTCAGCGAATTCAGCCTTCGTTTGGACTTCCTCTTAAATAAGGGAATGGCCTCAATGACCCGCTAATTACATTCATGATTACGCAAAAAAAATTCTGCAGAGCTTAAAAAAACATTGCAGTTAATGAGTAAGATTATTTCAGTCGGACTCAAAATCATAGCCATGATTGAGACCTCAGTTGACATCGTTTCTAAGTATCGTTCGAAAATGTAAATGAAAACGTGATGTTTGCATTTCCTTAAAAACTAATATTGGGCGTTAAAAAAATATTGACATGTTATCAGAAAAATATTACGCAGTGAATGAGACGATAAATTTGCTGTCCTTAATTCAAATGAAAGTTCGGAAATCAATAGCAGAATTATGACCACAATGTCTGGAGAATTACGCATCTATTTATGGAATAGGTTTTGATAATCCAACAGATAATTAATTTATAGATTTGATAAAAAGTGGCACAGACAAAACGAAATTCATCAATAATTGCTATAGTTTTATTCGTAGTGTAAGGAAAATTTATTAAGCTTTATTAAAAAATAATAAAATTTATTAAGCTTTGTATAAAAAGGATCAAAATTTACTAAGCTTTACTTAAAAAAAAATTTTAAATTTATTAGGCTTTATTTAAGAAAGTATCCAAAATAATAAGCTTACACAAGAAAAGTTCGGCTGTCGTCAGTTAGAGGATTTGATGAATGAAGTTCATGAATGTTTTCCAAGCCTGACACAAACAGTGGAAGTTTAGATCAACGTATTACAACCATGCAATTAAACATCAAGAATGTGACCAGCAAACAATTATTTAAACAGAAATTCAATAGGAAACCACCAATAATTGAATACCTGAAGACGCGTCGGATTTTATTGGAAAGCTTAAGAGGCGACAAGGGCTACCGAGGCATCCGGGATATATATTATTCCCTGGAAATTCCATCATTATTCTTCTATAATTCGACGAGAAATTCTCCTTCGTGAATACACGGAGAACAAATTTTATGAATTAAATGTTAAATTGTTCTTTGTATTTGGTATAGATACAATAATAAAATGGATGATTTAGAAGAAACGTATTCTATCGAATGAAAATATAACTTAAGTCTATTGCACAAGACTCACCAGTCAACTGCAGAAGTTCACAGCAACGGTCCATTATCACTAGCAGAACGGCTGCACTAAATATTGAAACTGATCTCAAGATCTCATGAGTAAACTCAAGATTTAGAGAAAAAGTAAACTAATGCATTCAAAGCAAAAAAATTATTATTTTACCCTGCAAACTACTCTATGATGAGAAGTACATTACTTGGCTTAATTTTTTGACTTGACCGAAAATTATTCCGAAGTATCAACCGTGCTGAGTAGCTCGGTAGCCAATTATTTATCAAGAAGTCAACTGAAGTCATAATATTGCGGGTTCAATAAATAATATAAAAGTAAATGTTAAATTAGCGAAGCAAGAGATACTGAAACACTCGGGAAGTTCACCGTAGAGTTTAGGGGAAATGAATCTTTTACGGAGCCGCTCAGCGCAGGTGCGTGTGGTAGATTTCAAAGCTCTGCAAGTACTGATCCCTTAACATTTGATAACAAAGAAAAATAAAACAATTACTAAAAGAAATGTGTCGATATAAATGCGCATATTGACTCAAATAAATGCAATCTTACAAAAAAAAAATGAAGGACGAAAGATGAAACGAAAAAACGAGCGATTTAATATCAGCCAAGAGCGGAAACAAATCAACAACCTACTGCTTTGCAGCTCTGCAGAGCACTGAGCTTCGACAGCCTGTGTCCGGCTGTTTATATAGGAGCACACCTCAGCCCCAGCCTCAGTGGGGCTGCAGCTCCTCAAAGAGGAGTGTTGATCTCTGCTCTGTGATGCAACCCCCCCTCCTCCCCCTTCTCTCGGGCATCTCTGAGCCCCACAAATACCCACATCCTGCTGCACCCCAAACATTTCCCGTCAAAAATAACGGAAAAATATCTAAGGAAAAGCGAAATTAAAATAAAGATTGCGGCACAGTTAACTATAAAGAAAATAACTTGAATGGGAGAGCAGTAAGTCCTCATATTTTAATGGCAATTAAGAAAAATAAATGCCACGAAAATATAAAAACAAAGAGGCTCTTTCACAGGAAAATAAAACCGGGTGAATATCAATTAATGTGACTTAATCTTAACCCGAGTAAGTTAGTGACTGATAAGTTCTCGGCTTTGCCCGAGAACTTATGATATGTTCTTATATAAATTATATGAACAAAGTTCACGGAACCGATGATGGGGAAGAAGCTAATTTATTGTGTGCATTATATGATCTTTTGGACACATTTAGCACCATCATGAAAATTAGATAAATTTAATTTACGGATTCATGTTGAAGTGAAAATAATTAAAGTCGTACCAATGCGAAAATGGGGCGCACTGAAAAAAATATATACCTGAATAAAATCTCGAACGCACGCAACCAACCATTGGGACCATATATATTTTATTATAATCATTCAATACAAAAAAGACATAGATGAATGAAATAATAATAATTATACTATATTATTATCTATACTATATAATAATATACTCGTAATATACCTTCAAATACGAAACTATTACATCATCTATATTTCTATATTATTCAAATATAGAAACTATTACATCTTAACATAGAGCCTTGTAGAAGATTAATTGCCGGCCGTAATGATTTATAATGATTTTTAATTGTTTATAGTAAATGGAACGCACGATGATTATCAGCTCATTAGTTAAGATAAATGATTAATGCAGGAGTGGCTCCAGATGACCGCTGCACCATGGAGCTCTACCCTCCACACTCATCTGCTCCATGTTCCGCTTTTATATATTATTCCTCTTTCCTAGCCACTCCTCCTTACAATACTCACAATTTTGAGCTACAACTCACTCCACCACTCCTCATATCCTCTCGCCTCTCCCTCTTCCATTGCCTGCGTTCACGAAGCAGCGAGCAGAACAGAATTGAACGCTACGTGAACGCTACCCAGTGCTCGATGCTAGCATAGCATAGCATAGCATAGCATAGCATAGCATAGCATAGCAATGCATGGCGTAGCATAGCATAGCATAGCATAGCATAGTATAGCATAGCATAGCATATATCATAGCATAGCATAGCATAGCATAGCATAGCATATCATATATCATATATCATAGCATAGCATAGCATAGTATAGCATAGTATAGCATAGCATAGTAATTTCAGCGAGCGTCATAGCTTGTTGCGGTTTCGAACTCGCAACCCACTGCTCCGATTTTTCTTTGCATAGCCGCTCGGCCTCCTCACCGATTTTGACCAAAATTGTACCAGGTAGCTGGGATCGAACCCGCACCTCTCTGCTGCAAACCTCGGTTTGCTGAACTTAACCCTCTGGGTCACCATTAGCGCTTTGAACATCTAATAAATCTTTAGTAATTCTTTCTAACAATTTAATAATAATACTAATTATTCTTTCTAATAATACGTACCAACTTAAACCTGAATAATACCACATAATACTCAATAGTAACACCAAATAACCTTTAATAATATAAATAATTACTAAATTGCACCTAGTAATATTTGAACATCTAATTCGAATTTCTAGTGCTCCCCCGCCACACTCGTGTGGTGGTAAGGTTAGTGAGTCTTGGGCTCATGTGGTTCGTGGCTACAATAATGAGTGTAGCCAAGCTTGAAAGTTAGCAACTAAATCGCAATCGACCGAGGTTAATTTTTTATTAACGTAACCTACCTTTCAGCCCCAGAGAACACGACTGATTGACTCTAATTGAAATTACGTTATAATATAATTGTCCATATTTCGTATATCGCGAATGGCTGGCAACCTAATAGAATTAGCATTTAGGCACAGAATTTTCAGCTGCTAACTCAAGTTTTTTCACCCGCGTTTGATCGAGACAGGGAGGAGTGTGCTGAGTAAACATCGTGATACTCACGTTTGTTGTGAGATTCGTTCAAAAAACATTTGTTCCTTGGAAGACTCACGGTTAACGATTTTAAAACTAAAATCAGGTTTGTTAAAAAAATTCATGGCGAGATCAAGGGCCTCGAATCGCAGAAGCCTTTCGAATGTTGCATTATAAAGCTGCAAGGTTTGAAAATTTATGCGTAGAGTCTGTGTTTGCTTGCAATTCAGAAGATTGAAAGAAAATACATTGGATAAGCGACGGCTGCATTGGTAATATGAGTGATAATGTTCGGCTCACAAAAAGAGTGAAATAAAATTTTCAAAAATAACGAATACACAAGAAAAACAATACAGGTTGATTGCTACTCTAATTAGTTAACCATTATATAAATGACTGATTATACTTATAATAGGAGATGTCGCTTGTTCAGGCTATTAGGTTGGTACAGCGCCAGCTGTTCTATTCTGGCATCACTTAATTGCCTGATTTAAAATACTGCGCGCTCGCCTAAAAAATTCGATGCAGACTTGTGAAACCAAACGTTGTACCGTATCTAAGATTACATTTTTGTATAAAAGGAACTTTTGTACTTCATGGAGGAAGTTTGTACAAATTTTAAATCAAAATTGAAGAAGCTAACTGACCTGCGACGACGCGACGCCAGCGCGGGTGATGAGAACGTTCCAGTCACGCTGGATACTCGGCGCCAGCTCCTCTGTGGCGCGGGGAGTAGATATCATTTATATTTATAATAATAGATTATTATGTGATAATAGATATAGAATATATATAAATATAGATCAATGATATAAATATTTGAACTGTAAAATATACACACGACCGATGAATTATACTTGGGTAAATTGTCCTTTTTTTGAAAGGAGTCTTACTGAAATTCTCAGAAATGAACACGTCGTGAATACTGGGCAAAATTTTCTAGATGCGACTGATTTTCTAGATTTGATGGAAAGAAGGAATGAATCTAGCCCCATAGCTACCTCATAGATGAATAATATCACATTTGCGTTGTCTAATAAGTTTAAAAGAGGTCTCAATTCCTCATAGAACTGATTGCTGCAGCACACGATCGTTGAAAGCATGATTTGAAAGCATGATTATATTACTGATGAAGCCTAATCAATAGTATCAGGAAAAGTAATGGGTCATGGTGTCCAAATGGTGACACATTTTCAGTCCGTAGCACTGATAGGCCCCCTTTTGGCAGGCCGAACTTGGTGAGGATGACCGACATGAGGGTAAAAAAGTGTATCGCTTTTTGGAAAAATCTCACTCAAAAGATGCTAGTTTGTAGGCTCTCATGAATCTGAGTAAAATCGTGCCCGGAAAAGATCGATACGAACAAGAAAATTAAACATTAGCTGTTTGAAATGCAGCTTATGAGTATTCATAAACAGTATTCGTCTAGGAAGACGTTTAATTATTTATATAGACAAACTCACTGGCTTTGTCAGCAACGTCCTGTTCGCTGATGCCCTTGAGGTTGTCGCGCAGAGTGAAGAGCATGCGGTTGTCCTCCACTCTGCACCCAACAAAAATAATTGGATCAAATGGTCGCTACTGCTTGGATCACATGGTCGGTTTTTACCGCTTTAAAGTGAATACATTCCTAGATTTGCGAGAACATTCAAGTTGAATTTCAGGAGTTATGAATGCTAATACCAATTTAGAAACGGCTGAACTGATAGTCGTGAAATTTTAGCAAACTTTGCGTCAGTTTCTTATCCACAGCACGTGCAGAGAGCGGACGTAGCACTGATACGCCCTTTTACTGGGCCAAACTAGATCAGCATGGCCCATACAAGGGCTGAAGTGCATCGATATTGGGACAAATTTATCTAATTTCTCTGGGTGCGAGCAAAAAAATAATTTTATGAATTGCTAAAGAATTATTATGGTAAAATGAAAGGAATTCAATGAAATAAAAAATTATTCAAAGTGGGTAAACTACCACTTTCATCACATGCTAAATATTAATGAGGGTATCCATCTTAGCACACTTGATGAAAAATGTTAAGTAATAATACATTATTAAACATTTAATTAAGAATTGAATTACTAATTTAGGTTAGTGACCTGAGGTCCTGGATGTCGGCGCGCGAGAGGCCGGCGTTGTGAAGGATCAGACTCGCCAGGTCGCTCGCCTCGCCCAGACTGGAGAAGCTGCGCAGCCACACAAAATCATCGTTATCGATAGTTGATGATCGTTGTCGATAGTTCGTGATCCTTATCGGTAATTTATAATCATTATGGGTAGTTTATGATCGTTGTCGATAGATGATGATTGTTGTCGAGAGCTCGTGATCCTTATCGGTAATTTATGATCCTTATTCGGTAGTTTATGGTCGTTATCGATAGTTGATGATCGTTATCAACAGTTTGTGATCCTTATCGGTAATTTATAATCATTATGGGTAGTTTATGATCGTTGTCGATAGTTGATTATCGTTGTCGATAGTTTGTGATCCTTATCATTATGGGTAGTTTATGATCGTTGTCGATAGTTGATTATCGTTGTCGATAGTTTGTGATCCTTATCGGTAATTTATAATCATTATGGGTAGTTGATGATCGTTGTCGATAGTTGATGATCGTTGTCGATTGTTTGTGATCCTTATCGGTAATTTATAATCATTATGGGTAATTTATGATCGTTATCGACAATTGATGACCATTTTTTCATAGTTATTGACTGACTTGCATGTAGTAAATTGCTTAGTGCATAAATAGAATTCTCAATGAATAACTGTTGAAGATCGTTCAGAAAAACAAGTCAATTATGATTCATTGTCAAGAGTAAAATGACTCTAATTGGTGGTCCTAAATGAAAATGGGCGATTTATATATCGAGTATAAATTTGATTTTAACCACACGACCTCAGTCAACCACACGATTTAACCACGCGACTGCTATTTTCAACAGAGTTTTACATTAATGAAATGTTATGATAAAACATTCCAGTGTATATAGACATCCAGTTTTATTCACATTGAAAGACGTGACATTCTATGGGTAAATCTAACAAGAGCTTCGCTGCACACGCGTTCTGAGCCTCAATTGCTGTGGAACGTTGCAAGGACAACTTCGAGCTTTACATGGTCTTCAAAAATGAACTATACTCAGAAAAATGAGTGGGTAACTTGTAATGACACATTTTGTGCAGTAGCAACGTTATATCGGACCAAACAGTGTCAGGATGTTCAGATCTCAATGTCTTGAGGTCTTAAGAATGACCTACACAAGGGGAAAAAAGCATATGTATTTGGACATAGCCCCACTCATTTATCTGGGTGTAGAAGGCATTAAATGGTCAAAGTTTTCCGGTATAGTCTGGTCATTAGAGTGAGTAAGCTTCTTACCGTGTCACGTATTTCTTTTATGAGTTTTTTGAAGGTATGGAAAATATCGAGCATTCTTTAGAATTAAGAATTTGTATGATTCTGCCAATGTAAATTAACGAGTAAAAAGGGAATTGAAGCAATAAGAGATTCTCACTGGAATTTGGCATCGTGTGAGTTTTCAATATTTGCTTATTGCTTGTCATATTTCTCACTGTGGCTTCATAAACAGCTTCACATTCTATACGTAGTTCTTCATAAGGTTTGTACGATTAGAAATATAAATATTCAAGCATATTAAGTCTGCTTGATTTCTTCACTTTTTTATGCTCAGTACTTTTTTCAGTACGTAATAGCGCTCAATATGCGTGTATAAAACACCAGCTCCATGGTAACCGCGGCTTTACATCATCGCGGGTTTTCAAGAAATATTAATCAGGCTTTCATGCAATAAAGAAAGGCATTCAATGTTAATGAAAAGAATCATTCGCGTATCTTCACTGCTTCCCGTTTTTTGAGGAAGTTGATTGACAGAATTAAACAGTCCGTGGAGCTTGACCGGCATTAAGAGTGCAGGATGGGTTTGTAAACGCTTGAAACAATGAAAACTTATCAAGCGATTACAATGTAAATAATCAAACAATTTCCCATAGCGAATTACACCTACAGCGGCCGAGATCCGGAACGTAACACCCAATATAGGCGAAGGATTTTAATATTGCATACTGTGCACCTCATGTGCATTATGCACCTCATGTGCATTATGCCCCTCATGTGCATTATGACCCTCATGTGCATTATGCCCCTCATGTGCATTATGCACCTCATGTGCATTATGCACCTCATGTGCATTATGCACCTCATGTGCATTATGCACCTCATGTGCATTATGCCCCTCATGTGCATTATGACCCTCATGTGCATTATGCACCTCATTACATTATGCACCTCATGTACATTATGCACCTCATGTACATTATGCACCTCATGTACATTATGCACCTCATGTGCATTATGCACCTCATGTACATTCTGCGCCTCATATGCATTATGCACCTCATATGCATTATGCACCTCATGCATACTACGCACCTCATGTTGACGTCAACATAGACATAAGTAGGGGAAGGTGGAGGCAGGGGTGGGGCATGGGTGGGTTCTTCCCCCCCAGTGAGGTTGGATTTGTTCTTGTCCTTGTTGAGGTTCACGCGGCCTGGATGCATCCCCATGGGGCGGTTCATCATCATCTGGAAACCCAAACAAAATTTGTTAACAATTTTTTTGTGCAATCAAATTTTATCATGAAACTCATCCAACGTAAAACATTTGTATCAAGTGATGCCCGATGAATGAGCCATAAAGCATGTATAGGGTCTCGGACTTAGCAATTGTTGAACTTTCGAATATTTGCTCTGGCATAAGAAACTTGTTCTTCGTCTTTTAAAATTAGGGTGTTATATAAAACAAAGACTCAAGCAAAAAGAAATTAGGTAGACATAAAAAACGGAAATTTCTTCATTTATATTGTAGGTTAATTTGTTAAGCTTATAGCCACAAATCGGTCATAGGCCCACCTTAGCGTGGTGCTGTTTCGCTTGCCCCTTGCCGACATCATCAACGACCATCTCCTCGGTCAGTAGCAAGTCTGGGGGCAGAAGCAATGAAACTCATCACAGGGGCAAAAATATCATCACTGAGCAGGATTTCCTATCATACTCGTAGGATGCTTAACCTGACAAATTCAAGCAAATCTACGTAACTTGGAGTAAATTCAGAGAAGACGCGGGCCACGAAGACATTTTCAGGAAAATGCAAAATCAAAAACGATTAATCCAGCGAAGACGAGCGCGTGAACGCGATTGGGACAGTAAACAAATATGGGAGATAAATTGAACAGGGGTTGAATAAAATTTATTTACTATCTATTGGTTGAGCCAGTATCTCGAGACTATGAGTAAGTGAACTAGTCGCGTGTGAAATGATTAATTGAACTAGTCGCGTGTGAAATGATTAATTAAACTAGTCGCGTGTGAAATGATTAATTAAACTAGTCGCGTGTGAAATGATTAATTGAACTAGTCGCGTGTGAAATGATTAATTGAACCACTCGCGTGTGAAATGATTAATTGAACTAGTCGCGCGTGCAATGATTAATTGAACTAGTCGCGTGTGAAATGTTCAATTGAATATGTTGAGAGTGGTAAGGTTCAATTTATTCTCCTCAGAACAAAACAGAGAAATATCACGTTTTCAACGTGCCGCGTCAGTTCTGGTGAAATGGAAGCGTTTCAACTAGTGAATAGTGAAATGATAAAAGCAGTGAAAATCTCGTTGTCGACGTTTCATCCCAAGGACTCGAGATGGTGAAACTTTGCTTATAGCCTTTTTGTTTGTTTATCTCAGCGCCAATTAGTGGTAAAGGTGAGATGTTTTTCCTGCTTATATCAAAGGATGAGTGATTCATGGCATGCAATGTTAAGCCCGCATGCCACGAGAATTTGAAAATAACAGTGAATTCATCGAATTTAATTTCATACGAACCACCGAATTTTTGTGATTCGGTGGTTCAATATTCTCAGTTTGTTTTAACTAAGATACATCGTTCAATTTGATAATATCAAGCATTAATTTTTTAATATTAAGCAAGCGGTGCAGTATGAAATTAACTGTTAATAACACCTCTTTAATTGGATATTGTTTTCGTCACGCAACAATGGCAGTTTTTATGCATCTCCATCATTGGCCAAACATGAAGCTGCACTGCGGGTCATCGCACTCCTCCAGTCCGCAAAAATTGTTCAAGATTTTCTTATTTTGCGCGGCAAGTTTCCTTGGCAACTCCGATTCGACGGACGTGTTTGTGAACGAAAGCCCGCGATATTACTCAGGCTACGGCAGCCTGCTTCATAAATGCTACGGATATATTTTTATTAAGGGAACCCATGCCAGCCGTACAGTATGCAGCACTGACGTAAAGCTGTTATTATGATGAAATTATATACTCTAACGTAATGTAATGTACATTTTGCGTAAGAAAGAATGAAGTTATTTTAATAGATAAAACAGCAGTTCTAGACTGCACCAAGCAGTCTAGATATATATCCAAGCAGCTTCACGATATCACTGGTTTGAGTTCGGACTTGAAAACGTTGTTTATGTTCATTTTAAAGAACTTTGAAGTACATTCTTTTCTCTTAAAATGCCTTCGACAGTTACAACTTCCACTCAAAGTCATGATCATGCCACGTGACTTGGATTGTGGCAACGACTTACAACTTCCACTCAAAGTCATGATCATGCCACGTGACTTGGATTGTGGCAACGACAGGCTCATGCTACGTGGCTTGGATTGTGGCAACGACAAGTTCGTGCCACGTGGCTTTGATTGTGGCAACGACAAGCTCATGCCACGTGGCTTGGATTGTGGCAAATTCAGGCCCATGTTAAGCCCTCCAATTTTGTTATCAAATGCCGCTCAAACCCCAAATAGCTCAAACCCCCTAACCCCGACCGCACTAACAGCAGAAATACAGTAATACGGGCGCTTGATATAATGGCAGTAGGGGCTGTAATTTCAGCAGTGGCAGTCAGTAGTGGTAGAAATATAAGCTGTAGTGGTAAAAGACCACAGCTGTAAAGGCGGCCGCGGTAATGGCGGCAGCAGTAGGGGAAGCAACAGAATTGCGGTTGTACATCTAATGGTAGCAAAGGTAGTAATGGCAGCATAGACAATAATGACTGCCGACAGTACGGACAAGGATGGCAGCGGCAACAGTAACGGCGGTAGCGGTACTAACGGCAGAAGTAATGGCAGCAGAGTTAGAATGATTGTAGCAGTAATGGCAACAGAGTTACAATAATGGCAGCAGTGATGGTAACAGAGTCAGTAATGGCAGGAATGACAGCGGCCGCGATAATGGCTGTTGCTCCTATTCAGCTCAACCAATAGGGCAATTTGAGATGGGAATTAGAGGAGTTCGTT
Organism: Hyalella azteca; assembly: GCF_000764305.2. Taxonomy (NCBI): domain Eukaryota; kingdom Metazoa; phylum Arthropoda; class Malacostraca; order Amphipoda; family Hyalellidae; genus Hyalella; species Hyalella azteca. The sequence goes on along the minus strand of NW_025938997.1, from coordinate 16,120 downwards.
CCTATGATGACGACTTCAATGGCTTGTTTACCCGCCACTTTGCTTCATCACGTCATCTTGTTCAGCGGCCTCCCTCATCACAAGAGCAACGCATCCTTCGTTTGAGGTCTAGGCATGTAAATTGTTCAAGTCCTTCTCAATGAAAGACTAGGCAGGAATTCATGAAATCAAGGCTTGAAAATATATAGTGAATTTGCATGAACTTCTGCCATTTCATTCGGCATGCATCTGAGAACAAGATACATCGTTGCGGTAGGGAAGGTTTCTAGTTGCCTGCACCGCGGGAGCTCCATACACGAGATTGCTACATTGTATATGCACGAGAAGTGGTGGTTGTTTTAATACAGTAAATGTAGCATGATCATCAACACGTACGTCAATTTACCTGGAAAATCGTTGATCAAATAATTGTTACTAGGAAATGATTATCACGCAATTACAGCGGGTAGTGCTGACTGCGTTATGAGCGACCAACGCAAAAAGAATTTCGAAAACAATAAGCTGTTCGGCTCAGGGCAGAGTTTAATATAGAACTAATGAATTATTTATCACTTATTACACAGCAATGCTCTCGCATGTATTCCGTGAAACATGAATGAATATGCATTGAAATTGCATGAGCAGGAGAACCATGAGTAAAACTCTCCATCAAAAACAAATTCTACCAACACCGTTTTTCAAATGCTCGTACGTAAATAAAGATTTGATGCATTTGTTTGGATTCAAGATGTAATTGTTTTAATAATAACGAAGCATCATTAATTAACTGATGCAGAAGCCTGTCATAATCGTAATCATTTCCGTAATTGTCAGTGCAGAATTGGCCGACCCGACGATGTGAATACCATCCAGGAAGCATCGTTTGGATTGAAAGCTGATCGGGATCAGTAGGTTAAGTCTGCTAACCTTAAACTCTATTAGCGAGCGATGCTTCATTCAAGCTTTGTTGTAACAAGAGAAGACAATCACGAGGAAAACATTAAAAATTTTTGATGATCGATCATGTTTCTTGGGTGTCTCAGAAATAGCAAAAAATGACGCATGAGTGAAAAAAATTTAGGGGGACCTCTTTTTTTTCGCAGCGAATTGGATGACCTTAATTAGCATTACAGAGTAGTAGAAATACAGTAATAATAAATACAGTTAATTAATGTAATAAAACTTAATATAGTTAAAGTCTTGCAGCACATTTATGGTGTTCAATAATGCTGACCATAAATAAATATTATATCAGTTGCGTGTATAATGTATTCGCGTTTTTTATAAAAATCTAATACATAATTCCCCGTTAAAAACTTATAAATAGTCCATAATTATGTTGGAACATTCAAAAGCATTCATAGATTATTAACTTGGTAGCAAATAAAATTAAATATAAATCATATTTATTTTTAATATATCAGGCCAAAGACAAGCGGTGGAGGATTTTACCACAAATTTTCAAACATGGAAATAACTCGCGAACATCTACAGAAATTATTTCAAGAGAAAGACTTAAATATCTACACATTATATAGAATACATTGGCATAAGAATTTCACACAGATATGTTGTACGATTTGGTTACTGGTTTGCATGTGCTAAGACGTGTCGTGTGTAAGTAAAATCTTAACGTTACATTAATTCACGGAAATACTTGCAACAAAGGTTATTAACTTTGCGAATTTTAGGAAGATTCGCTAAATCTACAGATGACTGGGCACAAGTATGAGGCCCTCACCAGGGAGCACATGACTGGGCACAAGCATGATGGCCTCACCAGGGAGCACATGACTGGGCACAAGAATGAGGGCCTCACCAGGGAGCACATGACTGGGCACAAGTATGAGGGCCTCACCAGGGAGCACATGACTGGGCACAAGTATGAGGGCCTCACCAGGAAGCATGCGGGGCCCTGCGGTGAGGCGCTGCATCTTGGGCCCGGGGTGCAGGGAGCTGCCCTCGAGGCCCTGCTTGCGGAGCAGCTCTGAGAAGTGGGCCTGGTAGGCCTCATAGTCTGGGGCCCGGGGGATCTGGTGGGGGATAATGATAATTCATCTCATCATTGTGATCATTCATCATCAATCATGCCATCTGTTGTGCCAGTCTCGTGACTAATATCAATAATTTTTCATTATCTGGTGCTCATTTCCACGTCAACCATCGATGATTAGTAGCCGTTTCATTACTTCATTGTTCAGTTCGGAAATAAATGTTTCCTATGAAATGTATTAGTTATTAGGTAAGTATAAAATTCAGAACGACTATAGCATTAAACTGATCATTACAAATAAGTGCTGAAACTAACTTCCTAAAGTTCAAAGTTTCACTCCCCATTTTTACACGTATTGCTACATCTATCAGAAGTCAATAATTTTCATTTAGAATTGAATATGACATTATTCTTACGGATAATAAAAATAAATTTGAATTAACACGAGCTTATCGTGACTCACCATGCCACCACGACCAGTGGCAAGCCCGATGTCAATCTCGTTGCCATTTGCATCACGGTACCGCGTCTTCTCCCCTCCTTTGTCATCCCCAGAAGCGTTGCCAGGGTCCCCTTCAACATCTGAACCCCCAACAGCATCCACATCTTCCACATCATAATAGTGGTAGGGGTCATAGAACTGAGGGTACTGTGAGTAGTCAGGATAGTGCACTCCGTAATTAGCGACATGTTCAGCGTCGTAATTGTGAGCGTATGCTTTAGGATCGTACAACAAGGGAGCATAGTCGTCGAAGCCGTAGCGGTTGGTGCTGTAGTGCGGACCTGGCTTCTTGACATCCAACCGCTCCGGTCGCTCGAAGTTGTTGGGGAGCGGCTTGCCGGCTGCGCTCATTACGGTCCCGAACTCGGAGTCTGAGTCGGGGGAAGACGTGAAGTTAATTGACAAGTGCATTGATAGTAATTAGTTATAAAATGCATTAATTGGATGAATAAAATGAGAAGTGAATTAAATGAATACTGGAGAAAATTAATCCTGTTTATTGCCTGAGAATGAAAAAAATGTTGGTTTTACTCTGGTTACAAGCCATTGGAGTGCGAAACATTTCCAGTAAATACTGGAACTGTGTCGAGTGTATGTCATCGCGAGTTTGTTGGATAAGAATAGCATTAATTCACATCAATGAATGAATATTTTACGCATCTTATATCGTAGTAAAATGGATTATATCATGACTATGATCCATACGAGCAATGGCAGGTGTGTAAATCTATTAATTTACGATTTTTCATTTCTATTTCACGAAAATTTCTTAGAAGCTTCCCCGCCCCACGTTCCTCCGATCAAAGAATTCCTTTGATTCAATGCAATCGTCGGAAGCTCGCAGCTGACGCTTCGTTAGGGCACTCGTCTTTTGTTTCAGTTCAATGAGAAGACAAAAACCGGACCTGACATTCAAGATGTCGTTCTGTTTGTTATGATATCCAAGTTACTTAACGTTGCCTGAAAAATATCCTGCTTTGTAACTTATATGCAACCATATTTTATGCTAGTCTATGAAATTGAGATAGCGTAGTAAAAGATTTGAATTAAAATGTTCACAGGAAATCGCCAGTATGTCATGTTTAACGGGTTGATGTATAAATGTGACGAATTTTTCAGAAAAGAGAAAAGAAAAGAGAAAAATTTCATCGGCTTCGGAGTACATAAGGCGGTATTGTCTCACTGTGATCCGCAGCAAAAACTTCGGTTCCAGATGTGACATGATTGCTCATGTTGCAGTAACATGATTAAGTTAGTCCAGTATAAAAATAGCATGACCGATATGATTGTGCTGTAGTTCTATGACTTAGCTAGCATTTACAAAATAGAAATGATCGACATCTTTGCGTTGAAGTATCATCATAAGTAATGATGGTCGGCACAAATAGACGTAACCGACATTACTGAATTTCATAGAGTACCACGTCAACAAATGGATAAAACAATACAAGGTTCATGACAACTCGATGAATTATCAAGAATTATAAAATTTACAGAAGACTGGACAAGTGTAGCGGTTCTATGACTCAGCTAGGCCTACAAGCCAGGCATAGTGTCCATCATCTCACGCTCCGGCGACCCGCAGGAATGTTCCGTAAATTGAGCTGCGCTCGGACCAGCGTTTGCGGGCTTTCCTGTGTTGTATTCAACTCCCTTACACCAGATAGCAACCCCAAGACTTAACCGATTACAAATTTACCCGAACAAATGAAGGTGTTCCACTCCGCTAAAATACTAACACATATTTTGAATTTACACAAAATTGGTTCCAAGCATCAGATCTATGAATAGATATACTCAAGCTATTGTAGAATCACGTTGATGAAATTTCATTCTTAATGTCACCCCTATTGAAAAAATTGCTCTAATTTTATATCATATTAATGAATATATGTATAGTATTAATTTTCGCCATACCTGCCATCTCCTCGTCTTTCTTGACGAAGCCAGAGGCCTCAGAGGCACCAGCTGCGTCCATGGGGGTCGCATAGTCGTAGTTGAAGTCGAAGTAGGCGTCCTCTGGGCGGTAGAAGTGAGGGTACCGCATCTGGGACCCGAAACTGGGACAAACATGCATATTGTTTACTTGAAAGTACCAAATTAAGGGTAATATGAATAGAATTATTCATGAGTATTTGCTGCCTCCATGTAAACTTTAATTATTCATTTATATTCATTGCTGTCTTGTTTTTAGTCAAATTGATGTATCTTAAATTCATTACCGTACACAGCAATGAGCAAATAAGAAAACAGGCCGCACAGGCTTCTTCGAGTTAGCTCAATCAGAATAAAAATATCCACTTATTCAAGATAAGTAAAGTTCTATATACATTTTTATGCCTAATAAGTTAAGAAAGGAGGGACAACATTTTTCTATGGACTGTGTAATTGATAAATCGTATGGATATTAAAGAAAAATGAGCTCACATTTTATACAAGCAGAGAATACTAGCTCTTGTGGACCATTTGCGAAATGACATTCTATGAATAATTGAGGGAAATTTTGATCTTCACAAAATGAACAATATTGGAGCAAAGATAATCATGACTATCTCAGTTTATTGATATAAATCTNACTCTCGTGCTGTGCGTTGTCCAAACTTTTATTATATTAATGCAAGCACCGAATTCTCACATAATTATCTAATGATTCAAGTCAAATAGGAATTCGTATACAAGAAACGAGAACATATTCGGAATCTGAGGTAAGTCGATTTGCTTACTGGTGGATTGGTTCTAGATATATTTACACACAAAATCATATTCATTTAAATAAGGCTATATCACCGATAATTTATTTACAGTTTCATATAATGATGGCAGCCGTACATTCGTCATTGTTTAAAAACGACACGACGCAAGCTCTAATGTGTTATGCATAAAGAAGCTTTTCCCCTTAGCGGTTAAATACAGGGTTTTAGTACGACTATTTTCAAAAAGAAACGTCTACCTGATGAAGCTGTATCTACTGTATTATTTCCAATAGAAACATCTACCGGATGAAGCTGCGTCTGCGTTAATATTTCCAATAGGAACATCTACCGGATGAAGCTGCGTCTGCGGTATTATTTCAAAGTCTACCGGATGAAGATTTGTCTACCGTAGACAACTGGATGCGCTAAGCGAATAACATCGACCGCAACTCTGTGTTTCCCGAGCAACAGGAAGCGCTTCCCTCGCATCACCGGCGGCAAATTCTCCCGGATCAATACTGAGGACACAACTCCTGGCGGCGACTGTACCCTCTAGCAGTCACGCGTGTACCCAGACTCGTTCAAAGGAATAAGTATTGCAGAATCTTCGAGTATTTTACCATTGAAAAATTTGCTGAGACTTAAAAGGAGTCGGGCGTGAGTACTAATGATTTCTATGGTAATGGGATTGTGATTAGAACGTCAAGCTGTAATTAATTGAATGATTGACAATGAAATTCATTGAACGATTGAATCACAGTGTAAAGCGAATATTCAGATGATTGATCATATTACTTTTAAAACATCTTACACTACAGGTAAATGATGTTATTCCAAATATAGAATTTTATTTCTTGGCTCTGAGCTGTTCAGTCTTGTGCGAATGGGAAACTTTAGAAAAAAATAATAAGTAGGTTATATATTTCATCGAGGAAACATATAAGAGTAAGAGTATATCAGTGAGACGAAGGCATAACTTGTCTCTTGAATTTAGTACGATGTCCGTATACGAATACGTATACGTCCGTATACGTACTCTTGAATTTAGTACGATGTCCGTAGTATAAAATAACCGGGTATATAAAGCTCCCAAGATGAGCGATTAGTATTATTAGGAAAATGGGTAATAATTCGTAAATTCTTTGATCAGAAAGAGAAGCGCAAATAAAATTTGCTGTTCAAAAAATTACGCAGAATTGCATGCACAGGGGTACGGGTGTGGGAGGTTAATTACATTCGTGGAACTGCGTTCAATACCTGAAATATTCGAGCAAATCGTACGTTTCAAATAGAAAAGCTGTGTGATAGTAAACGCGAGTATAATTATTTCAGTTGCAGGGTTAGTGAGGTTTTAAAACTGTACAAAAAGAAACGGCAGTCAGAATATATCGAAGTTACTGGCAATGGATTTCGGGGGCTTCAAATCACTCCACTCAGGTATAGCGTGCATGGTGACCAGGAGAAATGGTGCTCAAAAACTTGATCAAAATACAAATACCGAACAAATATATTTGTACAAAAATTAATGAAACCAGTGAATAGTCATTAAATATTTCAGATTGTCGGAGATTTTTACAGTTGTCTTTCTGTGATGTGATTTGAATAAGTCATCATATAGAATATAGAAAACTTATTATTGGAGTAAATGAGCATATCTTGTCCCGGCATCAGAATAAAAATATTTACCAAGTGATTTTTATTAGTCAGCTGGAACTGGCAATGGCGTTCACTCGTCTACATTTGATAAAAAGAAGTATAATAAGCTGATCTCGCCTACCATTGATTAAAAATAACGATGGGTAAAGCATGCCCATCTTTGCTAGGCCGGAATACCCCACGCCTTTGTTGTTTTAATTAGAATTATATCACCTGTTTTTTTATAAACCAAGTAACACTCGGGACTACATACAATTTCCTTTATCGAATTTTTAGCTTTGCAATCTTTCAAGAGAGCAACCGGTGTATGAGTGTAAAATTTACAACAGATCTTTGACAATTTGCGTGTGTCAAACTTTCCTTCTTATTTAACCTTTAGTAGCATGAAAGGAGAATACTTCCTAAGTACACGTACTAAGTTCTAGTCTCACCCGTCCTTGTCCGTGTCGTAGTGGTTATCTTCTAAGGGCACCGGAGTATCACCAAACTGACTGTCGATGGAGTTCCTGGTGATATGACCACCAAACTTTGTCAATCTGCTTACGATAGCCGTGACAGTGGTCGAGAGTTTAGGTAGAACTATGTTAAAACCAGCGGTGCCTTACGTTACAATATCCTTTAAAATAAATATGAATTGTTGAATTAGAACGAGAGAAAAATGACAGTAACGTAGCGGCCAGTCCCGAAGCGCGAACGTGAATATGATTCTAATCGTGGATTTAGATTCCAATTATTGGTGGGTGAACTGTTTTTTCGATTAATTAATTTTTCCGATTACTTTAAGATCCTTATTGGACTTTGTGCCTCATTCAATTTTATTGGATCTTTCAAAATTTTTAATGAACCAGGGAAATCATATATTTTATTCAGATGGCAGCACCGCTAGAATTTTTAACTATAGTTACGTACCGGTTGGGAGACTCGGATGTTTATCTATGGTAGCAAAGCAGTTCAGTGCGAGCTTAAAAGAAAAGTGCCAAGTAATCGAATTCTACGGCAATACACGACTCAAGTGCATGAAAGATAGCGCAATTATAAAGCAAGTACGACAATTCAATGAGAACTCCCAGGTCAGTGCAGTTCTAAAGGTGCTGGATGCTGGAGAACATTAATCAGTGAATAGAAAACACAACACGTAAGCTATTATTTTGCTCTGCATACACTGTTAGAAAAAACGGCGAAAAAACGGTCCCACCGGCATCCTAGTGGCCGGTCACCCCGTGAACATAAACTGTTTCGCCGTTTTTATCAGCTGTTTTACGGATTTCTGGTGTTAAATTGGAATAAAAACGGTGCAACGGTGTTTCTTTTCACGTGCCGACCGGCCCCTGAACTGCCGGTAATACCGTTAACGGTCATTTTTCTAACAGTGTAGAAGTACAAGTCAAATAAATTTCGAAATTATCATGTGAAGCTACCTAAAAAGCATCGAGGAATTGATTGCGAGGCTGCTTTTCAATGAAAAACTCGCTGTCATTAAAAATAATAAATTGGTTTATAATGATTTATAATGAAATGCTCAAATTAAAATTACACCTGACACAAAAATTAAATTACTAGGTGTACAAGAAGAATCTTGGCTTATTGAGAAATCACGTAAATGCCTGGCACGCCATCTTGTGATCCGCCAGCGAATGACGTGGCTAAGCACCTTGTGTGATGTAGACTTAGATATGTTATCATAATATCAAAATCAAACTCATTATGTTCTACTCAAAGACAGCATCTTCGAGGATATGAAGGTCTCGTCAAAGTCTCATTACGAGATCACATCAACGTAAACAGCCATCAAATACAATTCATTAGGAGTTGGAGATAAACTTCAATTGGATAACTCGTTGATTCAGGAGCGAGTTCCTTTTCAGGTTGAAACCTGCCAAGACGGGCTGTCACTGACACAAAGCTTCTCACGGAAGCCCTTCCCGGTGCTTCATGTCTTGAAAAAACAACCTCGCGCTCAAAATTTTGTTCACAATACATTGGAGTTCAAACGCTCGAGTTTCCTTGGCTTTTCGAAAAAAAGTGCTGTAACGAAAGAGTTACTTCGAGAGGGGGGCAATGTGGGGGGGGGGCAAAAAATACGACGGTGGCAAGTAAGGACAGAAATTTGTTGAACAGGTGCAAGTGCGTGACAAAAATTGTGAAAAAAGTGTGCAAATACGTGACATTAGCGTTCTCTTACTGCATCAAAGCCAAACAAAATCTAATAATTTGAAATAAAGTAACACGGCCGCTAATTACTTCCGCCATATTAATTCAACGAAAGAATTGCAAGAGATAATAATTCATTTAAAAGTTGCTTATTAATACTTATGTGATCACTTTATTGCTCGAACAATTCACTTACATGTTTCGTTACTTTAATTTAGTTACTCTAATTTAATTTAGTTACATTAACTTCAAACTACGGAGTAATTAACAGAACCGCATTACCTGCTCCTACACATCACCCACACACACATGCATCAGCTTCACCTGTGCCAGCCGTAGGACGGCCCGTACGTAGGATAGTAGGACTCTGGCTGCTGTCCCTTATAGTATACATCAGTGGGCTCTTGGCCCTGACTGTAATACCCTTGCTCTCCTTCTCCTTCCACTCCTTCAGCGCCTCCGCCAGTTTCTGGGGCAAAGTAACCGTCCTTGGTTTGAGGGAAGCCCTCAACGTACGGAGCGTAGGCGTACCGGTCCAGGTGAGGGCGGGGACGAGAGGGGTAGTGGCTTGGTGAACCGTACGGTATGGCCTAAAATAGGAGAATAATTGATCATTTCGTACACAATAACAGATTCTGTAAAAAAATTATTATAGCTGACAAAGAATGTACTAGACATCAGTCATTCACAGAAGAGACATTGAATGAAAATCTATTGTAGTTGACTTATATTAAACTTAACCCCTTAGCTTGAGCTTGCACCTTCCAGGGGTGTTGTTTCTGGAACGTGAAAGCCCTAAGGAATTCTGACGAGCTACGAAAAACATTGGATGATGCTACCGTAAGTCTTGCAATAATTAAATAGTAATACGTGTTCTGTATCTATAAATACTGCTTAGGATCTTAGAATTTATTATTATTATTACATTATTATTGCTATCTTCCGCAACGAGCAATAAATAAAGCATAAAATAATATATTAGAGCACAGACCATGCACGTTTACATTATATTTATTATTAAATAGATACGCTTGCCGAAATACCATAAACTCAAAATATTCATTTAATTTTCATTAATTTAAACACAAAGATGTGTACAGAAGGCAATAGTACCTTGTCTACACGTAGGTAAGCTCCGTTGTTGGTGTCGGGGTAGTAGTCGGCGATCTCGTTCTGCGAGGCCTGCCCTGACGCGCCCCCGGGGCCCGACGCGCGCTGTGGCAGCGGCTTGACGTAGACAGGCTGCGTCTCTGAGCGGTCCAGCAGACGAGGGAGAACGTTGTCTGCATCGTGGCCGCCTTGCTGCATCGTCCTGAAATTGACACGTACAAAATTGAATTATAGACATATCATTGACAATAGACAATATTTATATAATATTGTCTCGCCGGCATTTGGATTATAAGAGAAATGAAGGATTAATTTTAAATATTCCTAGGAGAATTCAATGTGACAAGACGATGCTTAGGATAGAGACTATATGTATTCTAATGAATCAAACAATTTTGTTCATTACCAAAAAAGTGACGTCCGTAAAAATTTTTGTCCCTCACCTCAGTCCGTCAATGAGAGCAGCCAACCGCTTGAGCTGTGCTGAATTGTACTGCGGTTTTGTGTCACCGTAGCGATCCTTGCGCATCACATCCGCAGCTACGGCCATGAAGTCTTTGCGGAGGAGAGGGTCGATGTCGTCAGACACGAAGGAATCGTCAGCGCTGTTCGCGTTTGTTTCAAAACCTGCATCTTTCTTGGTCTGCTTGGTCACTTCGCGTTCAGCTTTTATGTAGTCGTTGAACTCGTTCAAAAAGTTGCGGAGGTTGAAACGCTGCGACTTGGAAGACCGTTTGCGGTACAAAGGGTTTGGTTTTCCCATACCTCGGCCCCTGCCATAGGCGGGACCGTATCCTGGGTCTTCGTAATCGCTGTACTCTGGTGTACAAGTAATAATTCCACAGTCAATGGGTTTAAGATATGTTTCATCTCTATAGTTGGTTTAAAAATGAGCACTTCGACGGATAAAAAATCGAGGCCAAGGGAGGATGGGGTTTTCTCAAGTTATATAATTTAACTATTTAATTATTTGTACGTATTTTTACTAACTTTTATTACCAATCACTGAAAATGTTCCAAAATTATAGCCTTATGCTTGTTCTATTCCAAGTGAATCAGTGGCAGTAATCTCGAAAAATTTTAATATGCAATCACGAATCAATATTGTTTCTTGTGTAACGACCATTGATTTCGTAGAATCGGTGCAAAATTCCAGACCATGTGTGGACCGAACTCCTCGGAAAATTAAAAATAATAACTCCCGCATTCATTATTTCCTTTTGAAACGTAGATACCGTATAGAAATCATTACGATTTAATTGAAAAAATTACGTTCTTTCACGGGGTTCAATGCAGTTCTGATTTCAATCGATTAACACGAGTTTTCATAAATCATAATAAATTAGTTGGGTTTGGATGAGTTGCTCAAATAAAAATGTTAATTCAGCACTTGTGACCGCTTGGAGAGTGCGCAAATTGTCGAATAAAAGTACGCCTATTTGAAATATGCATTAAACTCTTTGACAAATTAGCAGCCAAAAATGATTCTATTGAAAGCGTTGATGAGTCGCGATAAATTGTGGCAAAACTCAATCATTAAAGTGAATTTTTCGGCGTATGAATCCACAGCTCAAAATGACACTCAAAGGACGTTCTTTGAAGCATTGATCGCATTACAGTCTTATGCCAGATTTCATTGCATTATTTAATTTCAAAATACGCAAAATTTGGAATAAAAAATAAAATGCGATCTTACCTGGAATCGGGAAATTGAACTTCTGCTTCAGATATTCCTTGTTGCTCATCATGCGGGGCTTCGAGGAGTCCTTGTCTAGAGGCTTGAATTCAATTTGCGTTTCGCCTTCAATGCCGTCGATAATTGGCTGATCTGCCATAAATTCAACGCCAGGGTAAAGCCGGTCATGAAGTAGACCATTCTTCTCAGCCGCTGCGAGGTATGCATTGTACTGGGGTGATAGCTTTTCAACAGCAGCCTCATATGGGTTTTTGGTGTGGAACTGATTTCGAGGAAAATCATTCGGTGCTAATTTATTGGCTTTCGGGAAGCTGCGGCCGCTCAGCAGCTGTCGGTCGATGGGGTTTACGTCAAAGTAATTACCGCCCATTGCTGCCTTTGGGGCACCAAGCTCCTCCTGAAGAGGTGATCCAATGCTCCCGCTCAAAGATGACGACTTCATTCCGGACTGCCCAAGAAAAGCCTTCGGTGTCTTGTCATTTGATCCTCCTTGCGTTGTTTTAAGAGGAATTTTCAGCTCGTGCGGTTTTTCTTTTGCCTTGTCAGATGAAACGGGACTGTCTTTGAACAAGACACCAGGAGCAGAGTTGTGTGACTTCGATTGGCCAGTCTTCAGAGCAGACGCATTGCCACGATGCAAGGGGGGAAGCTAGCAAAAAAAATTTTTTTAATAAACTGCAACGGAAAATCTTGACCTGAACTTCAAGTTATCAAAGTGAGTAGTACTTTTCTAATGGTCACGTAGCACATTTTCCCGAAGTGCTAACAAATTACGACCAACAATGCTGCCAGGATTCATTAAACGGCCTGATAGAGCTAAGTGCAGACAACGACTGTGAGGGGAAACTACGGGATTGATCGAAAAAAAACCTTGCTGGGGTGATCAAGGTTCAATATTTCTGAGTGCCTCATGCGCGTAATAAACAAAAACCAGGAAGTCTGGCAAGAAGGCATTCGTGCGTCGCTATAACGAAACGTTCAACAAATGACGCAAAGGTGGCCGAACTTTCGTCCGGTGTCCTAATATCGCGATCAGTTTTTGCTCCATGGAGTGACCAAGACACAAGCGTCCCGCAGAATTTTTTTTTAGTCTAGAGATGCCCCATAAGGAACCTTACCGCATATCAGTATTTCTTCTTAGGATTAATTATTCTCTGTTATATCACGTTGCTTGAGAGATATTTGTGCGACAAACAATGCGGTCTGATAGGTTTAAATATAACTTATTGTGCGAGAGAACTGAAGCCATTATGCATATTTTCAATTATAACTAACTATACGTTTTTTAACGATTCAGCGGACGAAGTGAGATTTATACCACAGTATCATGATTATATGTTAGGTTTTAATGATATAATTCGTACACAGAAGCTCGGCAGTAGTTGGAGAATGGAGATCATATATAAATTATGGTTAGTCCATTGGGGGACAAGTGTTGGAAGCGTCATTCCTACATCTTGTCTTTCCTCATTCATAGAAAAATGTTCATGATAATGATATATTTTGCAATGCAGCAAGTTTAACATAGGTTATATCCGCTGGTATGCAATTCACGCCCGATATTCCTACATCTTGTCTTTCCTCATTCATAAGAAAAACGTTCATGAGAATGATATATTTTGCAATGCAGCAAGTTTAACATAGGTTATATCCGCTGGTATGCAATTCACGCCCGATCTGCTGCAGCTCTCGCGAACGGCAGGTGAAAGATTTTATGTTTTTCACATTTTCAACTGACTCAAACGGTTCTAAATAAGGCACAACGATGCGTTTTCAGATAATTTCTCCTGTATGAGTAAAATTTTAAAGGAAAGTTTCCGAAAAATGAATGAGATTTTACGAAAATCATCACAAGTTTAGTCAGAGTAAGTTAAAGGAAGTTAAGATAAGTCTTGGGAAATGCAGCATTATCAGATGTCTTATTGATATTGGACTACAAATTTGTTTCGAAATTTCAATCGAACAAACATTAATAATTTTACCAGAAAAACATTAATCACTCTTATATTAAAATTGATTCAATTTCGAATCAAACCGATTGGGAAAAAAATCATTATACATTTATACCATATAATCAAATTTCACACATTTATAATTTTCTATCTATTTTCAAAACGCAACAAATACAAATATTATTAACATTGCTATGGCACAGACCTTTTCGTGGTCCAAGGGCAGTTGACGGAAGGGTGCCGGCAGAAGCTTTCCGCCTTCGATTGCCGGAAAGTAGAACTCGTCCGCGTAGTCGGAGTGCGGATCCGTGGCCGACGGAGTGAACCGCACGATCGCCAAATCGCGCGGATTCACAGACTCCTGGGATTGATAGAAATTCAGCTTGTGATTCTGATGTTAAGAGTAGAATTCTATTTTCATACTGAGTTAAATATAAAATTCAAGCTAATATTTGATTCTGATGTTAAGAGTAGAATTCTATTTTATCCCTAAGGAAAATATAAAATTCAAGCTAATATTCTGTGAGAAATTCACTCCCGGAAATTTCCCCTTTTTCGTGGTAAAGTGTGACGAGGCTTGGAAACGTAAGCTAACCAACACAATGCTAAATTATTCCAACTTTAAATGGGGAAATTATGATTGTATTCTCCAATTTTTTTATTGGTTGTTAGGCGGATGGGGGAAAATTACACCGGTTTAGTAATTTTTAAACGTCGGTGACACTCATCTGATTCAAACCAACATTTTGAAATTAATTTGTGTATATAATAATATATCGGGTACAACAAATTGCAAGAACGTTGGATAAAAGGCAATTATAAAATTGCAGCCTATAACTCATTTCAAAAAACCTATAAATAAGTGCAATGTAACGTTTCGAAGCATCGTGATTTTGTTGAGATAGGAGATGTGGAAAATTGGCCAAGCTATTCATGAGAGAAATTCATCAATATTCACGAAGGGCTCAAGTTTAAACTTGGTGTAAAAGTTCTATACAGTTTCCAAGGTCATGCGTGGAGGTAACTTTCATGCAATGTTTAAGTTAGCTAGAGAATTTTTATATTTTTTATTTTTCAAACATTTGATATTATAATATCGATCATCCTCCCATTAATTTTTTACTGCAAATTTCTATACCCCTCTGCAATGTTGCATTCCTCGTATAACCTGTAAGATAAACTAGCCAACTTCTAGTAGCGTGCAAGTCTACGCGTCACTAATTTGTTATTAGTTACTGTAGGGATCTTAGCTGAATATTGAGGTGTACTGTAGGAAACGGAAGGAGAATAAGAACAATAGTAACTAATGTGTGGGACGTAGAATAAGTGAAGGTGTTGACGATCCCGTAGCAGTGTAAGAATTCAGAGCTGACTTGTTGTGGGACCAAAGCAAGGACTAGTTTAGTGAATTCAGACAACTGCAGAGGTATGGGTAACTGTCGATATTTTTCAATATTGTATTTATTTGGTGTGTTGATACTATGTGAGATATCTAGTAGGGAATTACCCGACTAATTGTAAATTTGATTTTGTTCATGTAGGGAGAAGTCAACCCGGATAGAAGATCACAAGAGGCTATCAAGAAGATTCAGTGTTGTGCATATATAAATTGTTACTGTGTTGTGAGGAACATCTACTATGCTGTGCCCTAGCTTATGAAAGAAGATAGTTCTGTACCCTATAACGATGCCCATATGTTCACGTTAACTTGTTCGATGTTCTTAATTTAAGTGTTCATTTTTCAATAAAAAATATTAAAATAATTGTGTTAACTCGAGATCCTTATTTAACATCGGCACGAAAGATCATTACAGTTACTATATTAGTTACTAACAAGTTATTTGTCTTAAGTGAGTTCATTCATTCAAAAGTTCAGCAATGTCAACAGAAAATTAATTGAACCTATTTCCTTCCGCCTTGATCGAAACATCTTCCTGCCAATTTCAATTTTCAATTTTTTATGTTTTTTTGGTGAATAGATCAAGTGTCAAGTTGACCGCTTCAAACTCCAAATAAATTATGAACGTTGTTGATAACTTCTTTCTAGTCGACTGACTTTGAAATAACGTTGATTATATGTTAATAACGGTGGAGCAACGTATATTCAATGTTATTTCAACGTTGTTTAATCACCGTCGTGTAATCAACGCTACTTCAACGTCGTTTAATCACCGTCGTGTAATCAACGCTACTTCAACGTTGTTTAATCACCGTCGTGTAATCAACGCTACTTCAACGTTGTTTAATCACCGTCGTGTAATCAACGCTACTTCAATGTTGTTTAATCACCGTCGTGTAATCAACGCTACTTCAATGTTGTTTAATCACCGTCGTGTAATCAACGCTACTTCAACGTTGTTTAATCACCGTCGTGTAATCAACGCTACT
>NW_025938996.1:0-13364 GCF_000764305.2 Hyalella azteca | reverse complement strand
CTCCCGGCTCCAGCTAGAAATTTGGTTCGACTCATTGAAAAGACGAACAAGAAGATTGTAAATAAAAAGCATGCTCTGGTCTTCAATCAAACTTGCATAAAAGAGAAGCTTTTGCCGAACTACACCAATATATATATATATAGTGTTATTATATTGGCTTATGGAGAACTTGAGTAAAATGTAACTAGAATTCGATGCCTCCGCTTAGAATCGCGCTTAGTAGATATGGTATGGATAACAGAAGAGGATTGGATGAAAAGTGGGTGTAAAGTAGTGAGGATAAGGACTTATCTTCATGATAAGTACTTATCTGCATGAAAAGTGACTTATCTGTCCAAACAATGGACGGCAGTTGATAGCAAACTTAACAAGTAGAAATTAAGACTGAAAAAGGATAAAACCGAACAACAATCATTACAAAAGTGTTTAGTGATTAGCATTGACTCCCGTACGCAAGTAGCCTTCAGATGGGTGGGTGCATCATGTATATCAGCCGTCCAAGGATTCAAACTTTCAAGGATTCAAATGATACAAATAATTATGTTTACATTTTTTTATAATATAGAAGCCAAGTTACTGCTATTGAGGAGTCAGATCATCAACGAGGGAACTTTTTCTATGGAATAGACATTTGCAGTTAATGTTAACAATGTATTATATTAACATTTATCACAATAATAATAAAATTTATCATGGAATACAGAGTGTCTGTACTGGACTTGCAAGTCCGGTAGAGGGATTTTCTTTCAAAATATAAACTACCTATAAACCAATGAAAAAACACTTGTTAAAAAGTTCAGCGATTTAAAATTGTTAGTCAATTATGGTTAATGGTTTTGGTTAAGGTTGTGATTGATGGTTATGGTTAATTTCTATGATAAATGGTTAAATTAATTGTTATGGTTAATGGTTATGATTAATGGTTAATGGTTATTATGGTTAATTAACCAGTTAATTATGAAGCTCAATACCTGTAGCAGTTTGTATCATTGAATTATTTGTTTAGAATTATTGATAAGAAAATGTGTAAGTAAAATAAATTTAGTTGAAAAATAGTGTTTTTAAAGCGCATATTATATGTTTTCTTCTAATCATAAACTGAGCTTCAGCGTCGTGGAAATGGAGGTTAGTGAAGAATTTTGAAGAATAAAAACGAACTCAGATAATTTTCCTTGAAAAAAATTGCCAACATTTGGAACCGATATTTTCGTTGGAGCAACACAATGCATCAAAACAAAAATATCATGTAAATTTATTTAAAACTTTTACTACAGCATATCATCGGAAAAAACTGCAAGCTACAGCTGCTGCTGTTACTGATGCTTGTTTCGTCAGCGGCTGCTGTCCCGTTCGACAGCATCGATTAGAGTTAGTTTATGAATATGCACACTGTGAATTATTACTTATTACTTAAAGTTACTCTCCTCCTACAATATTCACTTTTATTCAAAATACGTAATTAGTCTTACGCAAAATTTCCTAGCCAATCGTTGCATGATTAGAAAGCCGACCCAAAATTAAAAACGATCATATGTATAATTTACCCATATTATTGAGAAAACCATTAATTAAAAACCTACTTAGAAACATTTTCAATAAAATATAAATATACATTTAAATTTATTTGTTTAATATTTGTAGTTGCATATATTATTAAATATAATATTTAAAAATAATATGAATATTTCACTTTCGCTTCTATAGCACTCGCCTCCCACTATTCGATACTCCTAAAATAATCTCTACAATATCAGCAGTTACTTGACTATTCAACTAGTGCAGCAGACTAAACTTACCAATTCATGCAGCATTTCTTACAACACTTCTCTTTAACTTCACTTCTTGTTGTTTGTTTGTCTGTCTGCTACAAATCTTATAATTGATATTTAATGCACTTCTACATGTCCAATCGATCCAAAATTTTGACTACTTGCGCAAAGTTGGAGACAATGCATAAATCAATTGACAGAATAAATAATGTAAAAAATAAATTATATATATATATTAAAAATAAGTTGGAAAATATTTTTTGAAATATTTAAATCTAAAATTAGAAATTCACTGTACATGTGTAAGATCGGAGACACTGGCCCCTTTAGAAGCGTTTTCTTAAAAAAGGAATTTTTAAACGCACATTATTACATTGATATTTCTGAAGTAAGCCCTACTGTACCATCACAGTTGAGACTGTAAAGTTACTCGGCAACTGCAGTGAAGATCAGTTCGAGTGTGCAAACAACCATCGCTGCATCAGCAAATTTTGGCTGTGCGATGACTTCAACGACTGCGGCGACTACAGCGACGAGCTAAACTGTCAGGAGGAGAAGCGAATGTTGAAACAAAATTTTTTTCACATTCACCGATTGTTAACTGATTTTCGAACTATTTGGTACTAGCAGAATTAAATATTATGCTCAACTGTACGTGCATAAAATCAAAGATCGAAACAGAATTTTCTGTCAGTCGAGAGCTGCATTTTGGTGTTAAAAAATATATGAGAATGCATGGCATTAGCTGCCTAAAATGTTTCGATTTTCTAAATCAACATTTATTTACAACTTGAGTTTAATTATGTCAGGTAACTGTACATCGGAACAGTTCAAATGCGACAACGGCATATGCATGTACAATTGGAATCGATGTGACGGGTACAATCAATGCGGGGATTTCAGTGACGAACGAAACTGTAAGTGATGAAAGTTTAAACTTCGCTAGCTATCCAAAAAAAATGAAAATGAAAATTGCTGCATCTTTTATCTAGTTATATGCGAAGGCATTGAAATAAAATTTCGAATTTCAAATGAAAATTTATTCCTGTTTCAACTTTTTCACACCTCTATGAGAATAAGTCAGTTTCAATCACCGATAACATTTTAAAATCTAACCATCATTTCATGCTTGCCAGGTAATTGCAGCGCGGACCAGTTTACTTGCCCGGACTCCGGCATGTGCATTTTTGGAGGGAGCGTCTGCGATGGCTTCAACACTTGCGGCGATTACAGTGACGAGAAAAACTGTGAGTGATTATCATTGTTAATTACAGTGACGAGAATAGCTGTGAAAGATTGCTTGCAAGTGATAGTTTAACTAAGGTACATGAATTATACGGCTTCTATTATTTTCCACCGAATAAACATTCAAATTTTCATAAATCTGATTTTTTCCTAAACTATGGTGTGGCACGAGAATTTAAATCCCAAATATTTGCCCTAATGTCCCTAAATATGTGATCAGAACCAATTTTGACATGAGGTATATGACTATAGGTTTGGACCGATAAAGCTTACGTATAATGATAAAATATGATTTGTGATATATAAAATTTCTCAAGAAATCAGAATTCAGAGCGAAAACACATTTCAAAGGTTATAATTTACTATTGGGAAAAATAACACAGAATCAGTAAAAAAGTACATACGTCATTTGCTTTTAGTGGAAACTCAATTAATTTTATTCAACTTGAATTATTTTCTCCACTTTTACATTGATTCTCTGCAGAGGAACCTGGGTCCCCAAATTTTGATTTTCACTCTGGCTTTAACTTTATTTAATTATTTTCATTTTATCACTGATAGGCAACTGCACTTCGGACCAGTTTGAGTGTGTAAGCTCCGGCATGTGCGTTAACCAATTCAGTGTGTGCGATGGGCGCGATAACTGCGGCGACTACAGCGACGAGCAAAACTGTACGTACTCCTATAATGAATGGCAGTGAATGAAATTTTGTGCGTACGAATATTTTAACAAGTTGAATGGAAGGTTTCCGTACGTAAAAAAAGATTGAAGCAATTGACTGCTGGTAGAAGATTCTAGAACATTAGGTATAGAGTGGAGAGAGACAAGTGGAGTTGTCTGAGTCATTTGGCTATCCTATAGATATTTGAATTTGAGTACGTTGTTGGTTAGAAGACATGATTAACACATGACATACAGAATATAAGGTGAAATCGAACAAAGTGTAAAATTTTAAATTGAATTATTATTGGATTATTGGATTGGATTACAAAGTTGAGTGCAAGAGTAGAAAGTTGAAAGTGGGGACTATTTACTTCATGCGTGAAAACTAGGATTTTGAAAAAAAACCTACACGATTCTATAAATTTCTTATTGTATAAACTATAAAGCAACTATTAGCTTTTTATGTTATTACAGCCCCTGGCATCTACGCGAATTTAATAGGCGTTTTCAATTGCCACTGATTGCTCCATTATTTTATGAAGCTAAAATTGTTATCAATCGCCACTGATTGCTCCATTATTTTATGAAGCTAAAATTTGATTTTATGCACTTTTCCCAGGCAACTGCACAGAGCGGTTTGTTTGTGTGAACAACGGCATGTGCATCGATAGTTGGAGAGTATGCGATGGTGTCAACGACTGCAGCGACTATAGTGACGAACATGAATGTGAGGAAATAAAATCATCGTGTTGAATGACTGAGTCAAGAAAAGGTCGATCTGAAAGGTTTTTGATCGATTAAATTTAATATAAAGAGCATTGTGACTCCGCAAGTATGATTTTCTTGGCTTGGCTCTAATGTAGAATCACGTAAAGTAAATGTCCATTTTCGTATTGAAATATTCAACGTTTTCAATTAAAATAATGTAATTTCTCTATCCAGGTAACTGCACCGCTGACCAGTTTGCGTGTGAAGATAGCGGCATGTGCGTTGGTTTAGAATACGTGTGCGACCGATACTTAAACTGCGGGGACGGCAGCGACGAATTCAATTGCACAGGTTGGAAATGCACATTTTCTTGAGTCGATTTGTCTAGCTTACAGGAATTGTTTACGGACGATGCATATGCAAGATTATCATTTCTCCTTACGCTTATAAGTCGAGTCTACAATAAACTTTTGTATATTTACTTGTGTTCTCCAATCAATGAGTTTATGCTTGAATTTATGGAAAATTCGGGCCTTCGGTAGGCTTGGTGAATTTAAGTTGTATTCCAGGAGGCAATATGAATAGTGTAATCTCTACATATGTAGTTAACAGTACATATATTCTCTTTCAGGTCCCTGCACCAACGTTGAGGTTTTGTGCATGAGCGGCGACCATTGTATAAATAAACAGGGTGTGTGCGACGGTTACAACGACTGTGGCGACTTTAGTGATGAGCAGAACTGTGAGTGTTGGCGGGTATGGCAGCCAAACTATAAATGAAAAATAACTTTGACGTAGTCAATTTACTTTGCAGTCATGAATTCAGGAATACAGTTTACTATTCAAAATGAATGTAAATAGACTGTATGGATATACTTAGGTAATAAACTTCATTGTAAATGTTTGGTAGAATCAATCACGAGTTTCTCATAGGTTCTCGTTCTACTTATAATAAATATTATAGAGGTCTCTTCGAGAAATTACTCTGTAATGTTCAACGCTAAGTTACTTATTCTATTATAAAAATATAACTCAGTACTCACTGCAGTGATTGACAGATAGCGCATTTTCTCGTCGACGAAAACATGAAGTCACGGACTGACAGACAGACAAACAGACGGACGGACATGACAAGCACAATAGGGTATTTTTCCCATAAATAAGAAAATGCGCTAAAAAGATGGTGCTTTGCAGCAAAAACTGGATTCTCATCGTCCAAATCTCAAGAAACATATATAATCACGATTCAGTTAGCAAATAATTCTGCGTTGCGGTCATTTAACATCATGTACAATTTACATGTATTTACGTGGTTTTATTTTTAAACATGATTCAAAAAGCAATGAACAATAATCTCTGCCAGGCAACTGCACCGAGAAATTCGTGTGCCACGACAGCGGCATGTGCATTGCAAAGGAGAGCGTGTGCGATGGCTACAGCCAATGCGGCGACTATAGTGATGAGAGAGACTGTGAGTGATAAATTCAATTTTGAAAGCTATTATCTTTAAATATTTATTTTATTTTATTTATTTCTGGTTCTATTTTATTCGCCAAACCTCCCAAGTTTTCATTCTCCGACCACTGGTATAATTTGGAAAATGTAATTCAGTTCATATTAAATAAAGAGACCGGGTTTTTGGACCACGATACCAACACAGACTAGAAAAGCACAATGTAAATACATTCTTTGACATACTTCATTGATGCCGATTCATGGCTGATTTTAACATTAAGGCGTATGTGGCGTCTCTGATCTGCCTATTAAAAAGATCAAAATTTTTATTGGAGCGTGCAGGTCACCTCAATCCTATACAGCTTTCCTTACCTTCAACGAAACTCCACTTATTTCTTTAACGTGTTCTTTGCTTTATGTTTTTGGTGAATTTGCCATTTAATGTAACTAATACATTTTTCCTACATCATCTATGACAAACATGGGATGGATACCATGGAATAAACATGTGATGAATATCATCTAAATTTGCTTATTACGTTCGGATGTATAGAGATTGAACAGAGTTCAGACTTAATTTTTTCATAACGCTGGGTAACGGAAAAACATCTGAAATTGAACGTGAGTTTTCATTTTATGCTTTATATTCCAACGTTCATTATGAGAATTGACCTATTCTTCTGAATTCAGCATTAACAAATAATATGGGCATAAAGAGACATGTAAGTGACTCAATATGTAATTTCAATGGTGGAAACTGTATTTCTGAATCATTATCATTAAGGTCAAGTTGATGTTAGTAAATCCTAATGTAAATCAACATTATTGATATAAATGTATCTGTACTACCTAGGTAACTGCACCACATACCAGTTCCAGTGTGGCAACGGCATGTGCGTTTCACAACTTTATTTGTGCGACGGCTACGACGCCTGTGGTGACGGCAGTGACGAACAAAACTGCCCGACTCTTCTTCCAGGTATGGTTTTTCAATACTCTTAATAATTTTCCCGCTGTTATAATTTGACATGAAGGTTTATATAATAAATTCTGGTGAAATCTTCATTGGCACAGTGGTGACAGTTCAGAGTAAAAGGATTGCAGCAGTGCGTTGCCAGTTCCTGTGACCGTTATTGTGACCATCTAAGATTTCTGTACTGACCGTTATTGCCAAAGCAGCAAGGCTGAAGGGTGGTCGAGAATAGCGAGATTGGAACAGTGAGTTGCGGGTTCTAAAACCCAGCAAGGTGGAAGAATTCTGCAATTTCAAGAATCGGCTATAGGCTAAATTCAGCCTCTGCAGCGCAGACACCAATATTGTTATTAGTAAAAATCTTCTTCACATTACATTGATCGAAACATCTATAAACGTGCAGGTGAATGCTATCCGTGGCTGTTCAATTGCGAGAACGAAGACAGATGCATTCCAGCAGAATGGGTGTGTTATGGTGACAACGATTGTGGAAACCGCGCCGATGAAGAAAATTGTGAGTTCTTATTGCATTCAAGTGGAAATGTTGCATTTTAATAAATATTAAATATGGGCAGAGAAGTTTTGATCATTCCAGTTACTCATTGGGTTAGGTGATCATACCACTTACTCATTTATATTATCATACAATATTACCGCCTAATAATCAAATGCTGCATTAAACTTACAAATGCACACAAACCCTATCAAAATAAATACTGAGTTAATAAGAATAACATTATTATAACACTTCCTTGGCCAGGTACATGCACCTCGGAGCAGTTCGAGTGTATTGAATTTTGGTACAATTGGAAATTAAAGAACAAAGAAAGCGTTGAAACTTTTATTGTTGTAGTTCCGAAAAGAGAATAGGTTCGCAGTACGAAGCCAGGAGGTAATGAAAAGCACGAAGTGCGATGAGAAACTCGTGCACTGTAGAAGAATAAGTTCTCACATAAGTACAAGTTCGAACGATAGGAGTTCAGAACACAATATTTAATTTCAGTTGAAATAGTCACTTTTTCAGGGTGAATATGTCTCTCTCTCCAATTCTCACCATATATTGCCGGTGGCAACAGAACGTAATAATGAAGCAAGTAGTTCAGCTCAAAAAAAAAACAGAAACGGCAGAGTCGAAGACCAAGTGGAGGCGGTTATAGGTGGATTCTTATCTGAATAAGACAGAAAACCAACGTAAGACTAACATTAATGGATTCAAAGTTATACCGCAATGGATTTCAGTATGATTCAAGAATAATATAAATTCAGAATAATGATAACAGTTTCAAATAATCAAAATGACAAACCTATTTGTTTCCGTTGAGGAACCCTAGACAAGAGTTCTCATGTAGAGAACTATTAGAATGAAAATAGTGAAAACAGTATAAGGAGTGTTCGCTCGTACTTAAAGAGAGTAAAGCGCATGCAAGCATGCAGTTAATTCACAGCACTGGGCATGTGACATATAATCGGTATACACCGAAGCTCCAAGGAGCCAATAACCCAACGGGTTCCAAGCACTGGCGTAAAGCCGGTTAAGCAAGATCTTAATTAAACGAGCGAAACACAGAAGTTCTAACATGCATTTAAATGGAACAAAATAAAATGAAAACACACTCGCACAAACTCAAATTAAGTAACAGATAAGCAAGAGTTAACAAAAGTAATAATACTGTTTGAGCAAGAGGTCTACACTCCGGTAAGGTTAAAGCAATAGTCCTTAAGATCGAGCTAACGAGCGTCGACTTTGCCTCCTAACACGAGACAAACGATAAGCGTATAAACATTAACGAGTTAATTAGTCATAAATTTTAACAAGTGCGACAACGGCTACTGCCTACGGCCGTGGTTGAGATGCAACGGCTACAACGAGTGTGGCGACTTTAGTGACGAGCAGAACTGTGGGTGACGTTTATGTGGGAAATATGGTTAAGGATCAAAACAAAAGAGTGTAAATTTTTAGAACAAAGGCCATTAAATACTAAAATAAACTCAATATCAGTCAAATTGATAAGAGATTTAATGGCTCTCATATGTAAAGACATGCTCGTATAAAATACTGTAAAGGGGAAGATGACGAATCTAATAATGCATTGAGTCTTCCGATATTTTTTGTGCGATTTGATAGATTCAATCCTAATGAATGCCTTATTTTATTGTGCTATGTTAATTAGGTGCAAATAAATTGGATACAGTTCATGAAATTGCGAACAATAATGTCACATTAAAATTGAGTAATTTTTCACATGCGGTTGTTAATGACGCAAGTTGACACATTACGATTATCAAACATGTCCCGCAAGGATGAAAGACTTGAGTTCAACATATTTCAACATCATACAATATACTGTAATTCATTCCATATTCAACATACATTGAAGAAGTTACTTGAGTTCAACATGCTTCAGTTATAAACTTATTCTGGGCTCGAAAAAATTTCTCGTGTATGACGTACTCGTTTCAAATAAATCCTACATGACGCAAGGTTGCAGCTGGAATAAAAGATGATTATTTGAGGTTCGAAAATTTTGTGGCATTACCTTAGTTACTCACAGTGGTATCATTGGAGGAGCAGGAGGCATGTCAAGATTTTTGCATGATTTTCCCACCACTTAATTTCTATCTCGATCTTTGGGAACTCCCCGTACCACGGCCAGCCAGATTTTGGATCTCTAAAACAATTTTAACGCTTATTGCAGCAATGTAGAAGGTAAAGCTGTCTACTTGATGGTCATGAAAAAATTATGCTGTGCCAACTCCGCAATTGAAATTATGGATATAAGGACCCAAACATAATCCCTCTCTTGACCGTCCCTTTTGACATTATTCTTTTCATTTCCCCTGCTTAAGGAATTGAAAAGAATGTCAATCACTACTTCAAGATCAATAATTTAACCTATCTGATTTGAGATCATTATATTCTCTTAATGTCCTCTTCAGGGGTAGATGACTGATCTAATATAGCATTGAATCTTACTTTCAGGCAACTGCACGGCAGACCAGTTTGTGTGCGAGGTCAGCGGGATGTGCCTGAACGCGTGGAGTTTGTGCGACGAAGTTGACGACTGCGGCGATAAGGATGGCGGGGGAGTGAAGGATGGCGGGGGAGTGAAGGATGGCGGGGGAATGAAGGATGGCGTTGAAATATAGGAGGGCGTGGATATGAAGGATGGAAATTAAAAAACGATGGCGTGGAAATGAAAGATGAGGTGGAAATAAAAGCGTTCCCCGTGGGGGGAGAGCGCAAACGTTTTATCGAGGAGCCTCCTATATATCTTTCAAAAAATATTGTAGGTGTATACTTATCAGCAATTGAAGACATGTGAATATTAATTAGCATCATAACATGATAAAAATATTTGATTTGCGACAGATTTACAAGGGACATGACGCGACCATCTCTTTGAAATATTTATTTTTATAATCAGCGTGCACGAGTTAGATTAAATAACTGGAGAAATATATGCATTAAATTCCTGATTTGTCTGTATGAAAACCCTCAGTTTTTCAGTAATTATAATTATATGCAAATAATCTGTTGAAGATTTGATGACAATTCGATGCGAAAATTCAAACTCGCTTTATGCACATTTTTTTATTGGATGGTAGGGTCATTTCATTTCATTTCTGTAAGTACATTCGTACCATTACAATTGTTTCGTTCATTATTTTAAAATATTGATCGTTGAAACAATGATTGACGTGACCATGATCCTCTTGGGCGGAAAACTTCTGGCGGACAACGCTTTTATTTTACTTCTTATTTACTTTTTTGATGATAGGATACGCGCTTTGATTATGAAGTTTTGTCCGCGACATTATCCAAACAAAAAAAAATAAATAAAAAAATTTCAAATAAATTCTCTAAAATTCCAACATTCTGTCCGCGAATTTTGAAGCAATTCTCGTCGTATAAGTGTTATTAACTCATTATGGAGAAAGTTCAACTCATTTCAATTTAGAAGCCAGGAGTTACAATGGGAAACCTTTGTTATCATGTTAAATATATATGATTCGTGTATATTGTATTATTTTCTAATTCATGCAAGTATCAAATTGTGAATAATATGCAAACATAATAATTCATACATATTATAATATTTCCTAATTCTGTCAAGTATCGAATTATAAATCATATACAAATGTATATAATTTTTGATTATAGGTATTCAGGATGACCATAAAGTAATCTTTCTATTTAACAATTTTCTTATTGCTTCTCCCGATTCTGCTGATTATACTTTTGGTTGAATATTAAAGTTCAAAAATAAGGTTTTCCAGGGACGTTTAATTTGAAGGTAATCACGCAAATTTTTCCTTGAATTTAAACAATTTCAGTCTTCAAATTTTCATTAAAAGCACGAGAAGTGAATCTTTATTTGGATTGCGGATTTCGTTATATACCTATGTAACTTATTTGTAGGTTAAGGTTTGAATTAAGTTGAAGTAAAAACTGAGAGCTAAATCGAAGATAATTAATTTATTGGATTTTGTTTTCAGATGTGATACAATCAATTTGCTCTCCATAAATCCAGTATAACCGAAATTTATTCCGAAAGATGATTGTTCCTGCAAATTTCGTACATTAAATTTTTTAGCGAAAAGTAATTCATGAATTTGAGCTTCATTTCTAACTACGGCGAGAATTTAAAACTTCGTTTCCAAAATGCTGCAGTATCTTGAAGCAACAATCTCAAGCCGGTTAGGTATCTCCGGTTTTCTTTAAGACTACATTAGTAAGTACACGCACAGCTTCTGACAGAGGGCAGCAGGCTGGTGGGCGCATTTGTCGCTACAAGTCTTAACCCCAATTATAAATAAATAAAAAAATACACCTACAGTGAGAGTAAGTGGAGGAATGGATCTGTAATTTTTATACAGTATTTCTCAAATCCAAATAGTCCACCAGGCCCAGTTTTGTTTTTTTTTTAAGAAATCGTCCTTCAACATATCACATTTATTTTTTAAAATAGGGTACTGAGACTCGTACACCGCTAAGGTCGACGTCGAGCAAAATTTCCGTGAGGCAATCGATGACTGCGATCATCATGATCCGATCACTGAAGCCGACAAGGTAGACTGGTAGACCAAACCAACAAGTCGGTCGTTGGTGTTGGTATAGTGGCAGCTTAAATTTAATTCATTCATACATATGTTAGAATTAGATAGCAGAATTTTCTTCTTGAAAAAGTTACGATTAATGATAAAAAATGCATTATATTCCAAATTTCAGGGGGTCGAAAAATTCTTCAGATTACGATAATAGATCAAAAGGCAGGTCTCAGATCAGATTAATAGACACGCAATAATGGACCCAGCAAAAAAAGCGGGAGTTCTCCAAGAAGCCGATGTAGTCTGTAGATTTTGCTACAAAGAAGGTTGTTGACTTCATCATGTGGACTACAACGGAGTAATTGGACTAACAACCACGACATCGAGACCGTCTCGCCTACCACCTACAGTCTGAAGAACAAGTGAACCCACTGAGTCAAGCTTACAAGACCGTCGCTCGCGCTGTGCTGGAGGAACCCACCAGCATCGTCATCATGCAGTGGCGCCCAATATTGACCGACCGACGATTGCTGGAACCCTCGTCTATGGGAATGTGGCTCCAGCGTCTGTTTGCAAACTCCCGAAGCTGTCTGAACTTTGAGACAGTTTTTGAAGTAATTTTCCGTTTCAAAAACGTCATCTGAAGAATTTTTTGACCCCCTAAAAATTGGAATATGATGCATTCTCTGGTCATTAATCGAAATCGTACATGGTTCAACATACATATGTATACATACATGCTCTCGGTCTCAAACGGATCAAAATATTGTACAATTTATATTACAGTGAGGAATACGTCGCAAAAAGTACAGTTGCAAGGTGATCTTGACAGTTTGGTTGACCGTCCACTGATAAGTGGCGGCTGCGTATTAATGCTGACAAATGTTAAGTAATCCACCTTGGCATGAATAAGGAACAGCAAGATTACAGCATGAGAAAAAACGATTGCAACGTCAGAGTGATGATGTCGAAGTCGTCAATGGAAAAAGATTTAACAGTTAATGTCGATAATGAGTTGAACTTTTCTAAGCATATTGAAGCTCAAGTTAATTAAGCCAATCAACGACTTGGACTGAACAGACGCTCTTACGAGTACATAGATGCAGAAGTGATGAAGCAGTTGTTTGTTGCTTTCGTGCGTCCGAACCTAGAGTTTTGTAACACAGTGTGGTCACCAAAACTAGAAAAGGACAAAAATTTAGTCGAGGGTATTCAAAGACGTGCTACAAGGATAATTCCGGGATTAAAATGCAAGGCTTTTGAAGATATTGAAGATTATGGAGCTTCGAAGCCTCCGTTATCGATGTCTGCATAGTGACCTCAATGAATATTAAAATCACTTGTTTGCTTAAATCGCAAGTTAACTAGGAATTTAAAAGCAAAAACAATACCACAAAAATTCACCATATCTTTATAAGAGAAAACGTTTCGGAGTCCAGCTCCATCGTCAGTTCACAAAATTCAGTTCAGATCTAGAAACACAAATACAATCAATTAGTAG
>NW_025938995.1:0-377 GCF_000764305.2 Hyalella azteca | reverse complement strand
TAGTTATTACTAGCTCGTATCTGCAAAATACATTGTCCACATATGTGAGCATTACATTCAATATTCATGGCATCGTTAAGCAACGCCCGCCGTCAGATAGCTTTCATTCTTAACATTAAAAAAAAATAAAATTCCCTCTTTTTCATCATTTAAATATTTCCTTCAATTAAGACGATTATTGAAAACCAATGACTATAAGAAATTATGTTCCGTTTTAATTGAGCGGGACCTTGTAGAATAAGTTTAGTTTTAAGTTGATTTCTAGATAGCTAGGAACCATTAAGAGAGGAGGATTTTGGAGGCGTGAGCGATTGGTGATACCTAACAGTGTTCTGGACTGTTGATTTCTTTATCAACTTTCGAGTGCAATATCATCC
>NW_025938994.1:0-2970 GCF_000764305.2 Hyalella azteca | reverse complement strand
AGCTGTGATTGGTTGTGTCCATAAGCCCCGCCCCCAAATATGGTATATGTGCTACAGTACTGGTTAACTAAATACCTACTTAACTTAACCTTGATCATTATGAACGAAGGGCCTGGAAAATTTTCTAAAAATCCAATAAATAAAATAAAAATAAAAAATATCTATCAAACAAGAGACATCCAAATTATTCTATAACAAACCTGATGACTGATGTAGGCCTACTATACAATTGAAACTGTTTGTCCACTTATGATCCATCTTTATATTTATAGTCAGTAACATGGCAGAGCACTGTATCAAAGGAAAGCTTCTCACCTTGGGTGGAAAGCTTTTTTATAAGTGAACTTCCATTCTTAGAATTCCAGCCTGGTAGCAGGTAGGAATGCCTAGTATGTCTAAAAAGTTGTCTATTACTTGAGGTTACCTGCCTACATCCACAAACCTGGCCAAAAAATTTTTTGTCATTAGATAGAGCTTACTTCCCAAACAGGGTTAACTATTTTGTAACCCTTCTTTACATAGGTTTTCTTTAAAAATTAGCCAGAAATTCATTATTTGCAGAAGAGGGTTGCCACAAACACTGAAATGACAGGCAATGATTGCTCTAACATATTCTTTTGTCAAATTGAATTCAGTGCAATTAGAATGCACGCCATGGGCTGGTCTTTTCTTACCCCATGAAGGCTGTGATCCTGTCTTACCCCATTTGACTATATAGGAAGCATGGCAGTCAGCAGTTTCTGACAAGCTCAGTGTATCAGGATAAACTGTAGGGTATCAATTGTCACTGGTGGATGGTGTACCGTGGTAGGTTTTTTGATCCATTTTACTATGTTAACATGGAAATATATTCCACACCAGACTCTGTTGTCTGCAATAATACCAGGAAAGCTCAAATGGCAACTCAGAGGGAAGATATATTACATGCCTGAACATAGTGGCAAAGCAGAGAGTTTTCTAGACTCTCCCTCAAGTTCAGTTTTGAGTCCTATAAGACATAAGTAGATAAGTAAAGTATCCTGGATACCAGCATCATCATACATAAGAAATTGGTTTAAATCTTGGGTAAATGAGGAATTAAAAATGAACCGATTTCAAAAAATCTCTGGTTTGTCACTATGTGCCTGAATTAATAGCAGGCTACAGTTCAGCTTTTGCCATCCTGTTTTACAGACCATCTTTGGAAATTAACCTCTTTGACTCTTTCCAGAATAAAAAAATGGCAACATCACATTTTTATTATCCATATCAACTTTAAATTTACTTGCATTTGGATAATGGAGTTCTTTGTTTGTCTAATCACAATTGGCTGGTTCCTGGCTTTCTGACATCTGCATTATTTAGCATAATAATAATAATAATAATTTAGATTCTCTTTAGGGCATAGTGGGAATTCATCAAATAAGGGATGAGGGATCTTTTAGAGGGTTTGATTCAAATTGGCAGATCAAGCTAAAATTTTTGTGACTAAACTGACTATCCTATTGGAAAAATAGGCATGCTATGAAGTAGGTATGAATAATGAAGCAGGGTAGAATTCTGAAAATATGGGTAATATGTTCATATATTTAAGATCAATCCAGCCCAAAATAGTATAGTCAATTAAAAAAAAATTAGCAAGATAGGAGTATAATGTTAAATTTATTTACACATTTTTAGATCCCATGATATTTCATGAATGAATATCACCATTCATTTATTTCATCGGTGGCAAAATTGATTAGCTAAAAATTATCTTGGGAGGATAAAAATTAGCAATAGGCAATTCAAGTGAATTGACATTGACTTGCTGTTGATAGAAATAGAATTACGGTTGATTGAGTCCAAATGGTAATTGTCTTAAATTGGCTTGCCTTACCTTACACTTACAGTAGGTATACTGACTGCCATTTGCCAAAAGAAC
Organism: Hyalella azteca; assembly: GCF_000764305.2. Classification (NCBI taxonomy): domain Eukaryota; kingdom Metazoa; phylum Arthropoda; class Malacostraca; order Amphipoda; family Hyalellidae; genus Hyalella; species Hyalella azteca. The sequence continues at coordinate 1,067 of NW_025938994.1, read as the reverse complement.
TGCAAATAAGAGCCCCTCAAGCTCAAAATTTTTTGAAATCAAGTTAAGACTTAGGTAAATGATTTAATTTTAAAAATAAATATTTTCTCGTGAATTAATAAAAACTAGAATACTTTGTTAGTGTATTGTTACATTGATGATTGTTGCTTTGTCCTGTCCATGGCATGCAAAATTCTGGATTGCCGAGTCATGCAGAATAGCATCAATTTGCATATGTAGAATAGTTGAAAGCAGAAATACAATAGCAGCCCGAGCCGACGCCTACTTACTCGGCGCGTCACCTTATTCAGCTTCTTGAATTTTGGACTCAAATCTCAATCATCCAAAAGGAACTGCACGCATGACTCACGCAACAGTCTTGTTCTCTTCTTCTTCTTTCTTCTTATAGGAACACTGGAAAGTGGAAACTGGTCCATTTGATTTTGATCCCTTGACAGTAAAGGGTTTGGTTGATGCCCTGGAATTGACGACCTGAAAGAAGTGAGAGAAAAAGTCAGAAAACAGTGAACAAAACGAGCATAAAAGATCATAGCACGTGTGAGGCGTCAACACGTATTCAGTCACGAAAGGAATATATTATAGTTGTATAGTATCTTAGGCGTACTGGCGTAGATGAATAGGCCTTTTGCCTATTCTTGTACTTATCGTGACTTGTTCACAAATCTAAAAAACAGTTCTTTTGATCAAATATTTTCAACGGACGGTGGTTTGAAATTATTTCTAGACTTTGTTGTTCTGCAGGGTACTAAGCATCTCGAGACTACACATATGCTCATCATATGCTCATACGTAGCCCTGTCCTATCTGTTCTTGAACGCGTTCATACTTGGAGCGCTAACGATGTCATCGGGGAGGCTGTTCCACATGTCGATGACTCGAAGCGAGACAAAGTGTTGTCGCATGGAAGAGTTTCTCCGCAGTATTTTTAGTTTATATCTGGCACCTGGTGTTGGTTCTTGTTTCAAATTTTAGTAACCCTTCTGGGATCTTGTATAACCAATGAGTCTACTTGTATACTTCAATGAGGTCACCATGCAGACGTCGATTACTGAGGCTTGGAAGCTTCA
>NW_025938993.1:0-483 GCF_000764305.2 Hyalella azteca | reverse complement strand
GAGCATATGCATGCCGGGTCCCAGCTGAACCCTGCCATGACGGGACTGGTACTCGCTCTTCACCATGTTGTAGCTGCACGTAAGTTACGAGGTGAGAATACAAGAAACATTCTTAAAACAAGCACAGTTAAGTCAAACTGGTACTCGCTCTTCACCATGTTGTAGCTGCACGTAAGTTACGTGGTGAAAATATGCGAGTTGTGGCTGCACGTAAGTTACGTGGTGAAAATATGCGAGTTGTGGCTGCACGTAGGTTACGAGGTGAAAATACAAGAAACATTCTTAAAACAAACTCAGTTAAGTCAAACTGGTACTCGCTCTTCACCATGTTGTAGCTGCACGTAAGTAACGAGGTGAAAATACAAGAAACATTCTTAAAACAAGCACCGTTACGTCATAGTCCTTCGGAGCAGCCATTCTTGCACAAAATGCTTATCAATGAACGCGACGGCAAAATATCAAGATAATTACATAAGCCCACAG